>NC_057802.1:428315262-428508771 GCF_018294505.1 Triticum aestivum
CGTTTTGGATTGAAATATCTGGCGGCCCCAATTCCAGCCCTGCAAAATCTCTCTTCTCCACCGTCCCCTTCCGCGCCCAGATTGCTCAAATCCCTAATTCGCCGCCAACCCTCGAATCGCCCCTCGTCTCGTCTCTTTCCCCACTGTTCCCCACCTCTGTGCCGGACGACGACGACGAAGATGACGGTCGCGCTTCACCACCGCACCGGAGCTACCTCATCTACGCCCTCGTCCACCGCACCGGGTGGTCCACCGAGAACGTCGGCCGCCGCAACCGACGTGCCTCACAGACACCGAGTTCCAACACATCAGGTGCGCTTCACCGACGCCGTCTCCCAGCTCACCGGGGCTACTTCACCGAGCACATCGTCGCACCTCCGCCCCCCGAGGCCGTTGGGGATTCACCAATGGTCTCGTCCACCGCATCGTAGCGCTCCGCTGCCACTCAAGATCTACATCTGTGCGCGGCCAGCCAACGCCAGCGCATCACCCTCAACGGCTCTGAAGTGACCCGCACTCTAGCTAGGTGAGCATGCCCAAACGCCGGCCCGAACTAGGTATCCACACATCACTCCCTTGTGCACTATTCCGACGATGTTTGGATATCCTTTCACTGCTCTCTTAGCTTACACGCCTATGCAACTCTGACTTTAACTCTTATTTCTTCCGGAGATATCATCTGAAACAAGCAAATCCATTTTTTAGCGAAGCATGACGGCGCTACGGGATCTGGTACACATCCTGCACACCCGTATAACCTTGTAAGTATTTGTCCTCCGGTACAACATCAAGGTCGATTCCTCTTATTTGATCAACCATTCGCCGTGTCAAAAATGCAGAGGGGGATGCAAGGACCACAAGGCCTGCACATCCAAGCAAGTGGTAACATGGACTTGTACATGGAACATCCCAAGCGCAAGCAGAGCTGCAGTGAGCCTGTACAACGAGCTAGCGTAAGTCCCTGCATTTCATTTAATTTGTACTGGCATTCGTGTATGATTTGTGTGCAGTGGCTGATCCACGAATTCAAGTTACCAGGGGCGAACATTTAACTTCAAAAATACGAAGGCACTTACACTCCGGAAATCAACATAACTTGAGAAATGTGAAGCTACATGCACTTTGAAAACCAGCTAATGATCCAAAGTAGTTCAGATTATAAACACTAAATGATGCAAGCACCAAAAAACACAAAATGCAACATGGTGTACAAGGACTACAAACATGGTTTGTACCTGCTTGAATTATTCGTTCTCTGGCTGAAAATATCGAAGTGTAATTGCACGTATAACCAGTGCGCAAACTGCATATCAATATATCTATCCTGCACAAGTATGGCAATAGTTTCAAACAACAGATTAGAAAAGTATTTATGCAATGTTGTCATGATACGGGGACTTTCTGGTAGATGGCCTCGACATTTCCTCAAGCTATGAAAATGCACTATAATTTGCTTGTCATCAATGCCTGCAAATCGTTGTCTCTCTCAACATAGTAGATCATCATTAGACACTAAATCCTTCAATGAGCTTGCAAAATGCTTGCATTAGATCCCTCATTAGACACTATATGTTCATCACCAGGAGCATGTAAAATGTTTGCATCAAATCCTTCATTAGCAGTCTGTTCATTAGACACTTCAGGCTCAAGAACAACATGAGCTTGTATGTTTGCACCGGAAACTTGATTAGATACATCAGATTCAGTCAGTTCAGTATTGATTGGGGGAGTTATAAAATAAGTAGAAATTGGTTTCATTTTCTCATAGATTCCCTACATACAAGCAGTTTTACAACACCGTCAGGTTTAACTATTGGCCAGAAATTGAAGAGTTGAATTAGATATAATCAGGGATGTCATGTACCTGCTCGTTGCGCATGCTACTCTTGCAAGCTGCGACTGTCCATTTCCGCAAGCTCGATGCCATGCCCGTGCTGCCGCCGGTGCCTCCCACGCAGGCTACACCCAGGGTTGGATCTTCATCTTCTTGTCCTTCTTTTCGCTTGAAGCCCGGCGACCGCCCTCCAACGAGGGCGTGAGGAAGTGCTGTGTCAGTCTGTCCAGCGGCGGCTAGGTTAGGAGCGAACCAGACTGGAGGCTGGAGCGAATGAATTGGGATTTTTCCTGCTGTCGATCGACATGGGAGGCGCTCGTTTGGGCCGCGAGCCTGCTATAGGGCCTGCCTTGCACTTATGTTATTGGCCCATCCAAATTGAAACATTTTTCTTCATTTTTTACATTGCCTGCTCGTGCGTTGGGACGAACAAAACTAGCGTGGGCCAACCTGGACGACTCAAACTAGGTGCACACTTTCCAGCCACCTGAGGCGGCCGCCCATACCAGCCCCTATGGTGGCGTCGCCCCTTTTTGCGTGTATGATTGGATAGTGAAAAATATTCCAGTGGCGCTTTTGATTTACCCACAGAATGGTTGAATTGCTTGTTTCTATGAACTGAGTTCGCCAATAATGTGAAGGATGCCAGTCTTTTCATCCTATTGTAGATTGCTTAGATCTCGATATGCCAAAAGTAATCACATGAAATATACAGTAAAAGCCAGTGTGATGTGTTTGGCTACAACTAGTCTGACTACACGTCCTCATATAACATATCAAGGACGCACCATCTTACCAGATTAACCATTCGACTTACCCATGCAGTGTGGGAAGAAAGAAGTATTGGGACTGCGTATCCAAGCAATTGATGCCATGGACTCCTTCGTACAACCTTGTAAGCGAAAAAGAAGTTGAAGTGTGCCTGTACAAACAACTAGCGTAAGTTCAGTTACCTGCTTCTCGAAATTTTAGTTAGCCACTTATTGCAAAATTGTTCAATTACGTTGCTTGGCTTAATTTAGTTTGCTACTGATTACATAATGGCACAGCCAGTTAATCATATTGTAGACTGCGCCTATCTATGTGTTTCATACTTACTGTTAAGAATTACCTGTTTGCCTTAACTTAAATATCTACTTGTTTGTTTAACTGCTTTGCTACTGCAACAGCGGGTTACAATGATGTTAATAACTACTTTTCAGCATCCAATTGAAACTCTTTAATTCCTTGTTTGTTTAACTGGTTTGCTGTTATAACTCCCAGTTGAGATGTTTTGCTAACTTCAACTTTTCTGAATCCAATCGGAACTTTAATGGCAAAACAGGTTCGCCCAAGATCAAAGAGCGAGGTCCCCATGGACGTTGCATCATCCCACAGCAGTGGAACCGGCCCAATCGTGCATTATGAATTGCCAACTGCTGATGCTCTAGAGGCTAAACTAGTGGTGGAAAGAGATTCTGCTTCTGCACTTAGAGATGAAGTTGACATGTTGAGGAAGCAAACAGCACAATCACAAGCAGTACTCAAGACAACCATTGAATATTTGGTGGATTTCAAAATGAAGCAAGCTGAGACTGACCAGATTGTTAAGGTCCTGAAGGAAAAAAGGAAATTAAATTCCTACTTGGTAAATCATAGGTGAAATGTTCTTTCCATAATTGAATAACCTTTGTGTTGTCTGTTCATGTAATCAATCAAACCATTTGTTTTAGAGATCATGTAATAATTGTTTTTTTTTGTTTTTTGGTTTGTAATTTTATTTGAGCACAAGTCTGTATCAATTGATAAGACTCGGAGACATTTCATTTGGATTGCTGTGCCAGGCCTACAAATATGCCAATCGGGCTGAATGTGCATTCAACAATAGTAGTAGTATAGATGGACCATAAGTGGCACGCATTGGAAAGGGCCAAGATGCTGGCTAAAAAAAGGATGTTGTTGTAGCCAAAAAAAGTACAGCGACCTGGCTTATGTATGTTAGTTGATATTATTGATCCATATACTCTATAAGTGTTTATATGTCTGTTAGTTTTGTACATTCTTGGTTGATTGACTCGGTATTTGAATCTTGATACATCGCTTGTGTACATATCTAAATGGGAGTACACATTATGCTGCGTGTGACATTTGAGTTGGACATGAAGTGTTCCAAATATTCGAATTCACCTTAAACTAGATTCTAGTTTCTGAATTTGAGTATCGGCATTTGTAAACCATATTCATATATGATAGTGGAATACATCTTTGTCGTCCTTTTGAAGATATATAAAAACACATAGAATGATTTATAAAGATTCATATAGGAATACAAAATGGATTCGAATTTAGTTGCCAGGGTAAACGTGGATGCTTATTGTCCCAAAATTCGAAAGAAGCAGCAAAATGTCCACTCCCACGTCGGCTGCCCGAAGCCAAGTGTTTGGGAGATGGAAATTACTGTCTACCCATTACACGGACAATCCATTGGCCCGATTTCCACTGCTCTAAATAGGGGAAGGTTAGTAACTTCAATTAGACGTGACACGACCGCCTCTGAGCCCATTCCGACACGGTGGGCGTCAAACATGGGCGGCAAAACTCATTTGACTCAAGCTCGTCCGAAAGACCTCTGTTTCTCCCTCCATTCCCCATTCATACACGGTGGGCAGCAAAACAAACTCAACTCGGCCGAAATTGATGTAGGCAAATATTTTCAATAGGGGCAGGTTTGTAACTTCACTCAGACGTGACACAACCGCCCTACCTGTCAGCCCCGTTCATACATGTGGGCGCCAACCATGGGCGCCAACCACCCTCTCCTCGCCTAAAATCCCTCTGGGCAAATATTGGCGAGATGCGAGATTACCGTCCTATCCCCAACCGACGAGACGTCCAAATTTTAAACGGGGGCTAAGTTCGTAACTTTCCCATATTTCAGACAGGCGCGTCCCAAAAACATGGTTCCCCGTACCTCTCCCTCCATTTTCCCATTCATTCTCCCCACACCAGCCTCCGTCCGCCACCCCATCCATCGCCGCCGTCCTCCACCACATCCATCGCCACCGTCCTCCACCATGCCGGAGCACCTACCAAGACCGCGTCGTCCACTGCTAGAGATGGACATTTCTCATCCACGGCGACGGACCAATAGCCTTGCATCGCGTCCTCTCGCTTCATTGGCGCCGTCGTCCTCTTTGCCGGGGCCGCTCACACGACCTTCTCTTCCACCGCAACGGGACTTATCCCCCGATGCACCCGTCTACCGTCGCAGATCTGCTTCAACGCCACCGACAGCCATCGCACCCCCGATGCCTACATGGTGCCGCAAGAGAGGTGGTACTTCATATCTCCTCAACTTTTTGATCTCAACCAGAAAATAGATCTTAACTTGGTTACTCTACTTTCTTTTCAGCTCTTAGAATTTAGTTCTTAGTTCGAAGCAAACAATGGATGCTAAATATCATTTCTCCGGTTTGCAGCTTCAAATCTGCCATGGCACAGCCATAATACGGTTTAATTGATCATGCTTAGGGTTTAATTGATCATGTTGGTTCCGTGGTGGTTTCTTTAAAATAAATCGGAGGGGAAACCCTCTTTTGCTAAAAAAAATGCTTAGAGTTTCCCCCTTTTATGATCACTATACGATCAGAATACGTGCTTCGTGTCATAATAACACTGCTCCACCCATCAAGCTAAACAAGCTTAATTGTTCAAATACGAATCTGATATTATTAAAACAGAGTTGTTTAATTGGTCAGCTAAATGTTCCTAAATTAGTTTCGAAAATGCATGTTCGCCGCTCGGGTGTGTATCTCTACAGGGTGCCCACGGTGGGCCGGCCCACCCTGGGATTTTGGGTCGTCCCAGGCCCCGATTCCCCTCTGTTCTGCTGCGCGCTTCCGATCTCTACTCGCCCCCAGCCGCCTGCCTCGCCGGCGACTTGCCGTCCCTGGACGGCATGACTCTAGGAGGAGACGCCAGACTAACAGGAGGCCAGGAGCCGCTCGCCCAACAGCGTCACCGCTGCCCGGGCGCACCGCCGTGCCTACCTTCCCAGTCCGTTCAGGGCTCAGGCGTGCAGCACACACCAAGCCAACCCGATTTATCCTAAGATACGTCCTCAACACTCAGCAGCCACTCCTCATCACCCATTTTCTAATTGATTCATTACTCATTAGGCAGGACTGTCATTAGGGTTTGTTGTGTGCTCAGTGCTACCTACACTTAATGGTTCAGATGTATTTCGGTAATCTTTAGTACCTCTAAAGTTCACAGGGTTTTCAAAATTCCGGCCCTCGGAACAGAAACTAGTCATTTTGGATTGTTGGTCGTAGTGACATTGACCCAGATTACTACTGCAAGCCAGGTTTGTTGACAATTTTACTTGTCTTTCTTACTCATTCGATATAATATCCAATTATTCACGTCGATTAGTTGAAAACAATAAGTGCTAGACAAACTTCTTTATTCAGATTTTGGATGGTCTCTTACTGCAGTTACAATTCTGCATACTTGTCCTAGTAAGCTCACAAGTAAACGATTGATTCACTACATCTATGCTTGCCTTGTCATATTTGTTGTCAATATTCTTTTAGGGTGGACCACCCTGTTTCTAAATACTGGAACCGTAGACATGAGGGAATAGTATTTCTCTATGTGATCTCTTCCATCATGTGTGGGTAACGAACACTGCATTGTATAGAAAGAAAGTGTCATTTCTAGCTTTTACATAGGTTTCGATCTTTTAAATGGAATACAATCTGCCTACTTGCTTTGTGTCACACTACCAACACTCCACCCTTGAAGCTAAACATTACGCCACTCATAATTGCTTAGTTTATTTGTTCAAATACGAATTTCATATGATTCTAATGTTCCTACTTCAGTTTTGAAATGTGTGCCTGCCTGTTATAGAGACATAAAGGGTTTGTATTTCTGTGTGTGGTCTGGTCAGCACGGTTGGGGAGGTGAACTTTGCATATGCAGGGGTTTATAGGGAGACACTCTCCGAGTTGAATCCGCAATGCATTCCATAGATAATCTGACTACTTTTTATGTTTTCATGAATCTCAGATTCTGAACAGCATCATAATAATTATGAGCTTGCGCGCATGAAAAGAATAAACCAGAACAATGCCATGGCTGTCAAACTTGGCATTAAGGGACTGAAATCAAGTCTGGATGCAATGCAATGCAAACGCTCTCCACCTACAGATTCATGCTCAGAATATGATCCTAACAGTGATTCTGAGCTAGAGGGAGACCTAAGTCAATGTAGCTCCCTAGTGGAGGAGTCAGAGGAAGATGCCCTATCTTATTCACCCATCAAGGTACTTGCTCTAACTTTCCAAGGTTACATTACTCGCACATATCTTGCAACTGATGCTTTGCATTGCTTCTACTTTGTTGAACTGCCATTAGCTTAGTTTACACATCGTGTATGTGAATACGCCCTGCCTATCCATTTTCAGTACATATTCCATCTGTCATCATACCATATTTATCCATTCAAATGTTGTTCTTGTGTATCAGACGTTCAAAAGGAAGAGGGCGATTGCTGATCGTGGAGGAGCACAAGCAAAGTATTTGGAAAAGGTAGTGGCACCTGATAAATCAAATAGCCCATTAGGTGTAGTTGCAATATCACCTGACCCACAAAATACCCCAACTCTAGCAGACTCTAGCCCTACTACACTGGTCATTTCTGATGCCCCAACTCAGCAGACCCCAACTGCAGCAAACAGTATGATTATGCCAGTTGACATAGCACCAGCTGTACGACGCAAAACCCCCATTCCAGCAAAGAGTACACCAAATCCAGTTGCCAAATCCCTTTTCGAACCAGAGAGAGCCCCAATTGCAGCAAATAGACCCCTGTTCCATTTCTTCCCAGTTTAGAAGACGAAGCTTATGTTGTTGTCAGGAACTTTGTGCGCATCTTTCCTTCATGGAAAGATTATACCGTAGACACGGAACAATTTCCAGTCTTCCTCCGCAACTTATGCGTAAGTAATGTACTAATGTTATTCATGGTCATTACTGCATATGTTTCTGCTGACAGAAGACACAAGATTTCATTCTTTTAAATAGGCGAGGAGCAAACTGGATTGTGATGATGAGCAGGGGTTGGTTGCGCTTTTCAAGCACTCGTTGATGAAGTATCATTCCTACCTGAGGCAAGCGCACTTCGATGGCAAGCCTCTGAATGAAATTTCTGTAAAGTCTCCGGTGCTACATTTATCCGACGGTGACTGGAATAATCTTGTTACACATTGGTCTCGGCTACAGCGTAAGGTACTGTCTATGATATCACATCACAATTTGAACTACATTTCTGCATTTGCCTTAATGTCTCACTTGTACGAAAACTGTTAGTAGAAGAACATTCGTTCTCAAGGGACCACAGAATCTCGCAACTATACTGCACACTGCATTGCTCTTGTGAGTACCTCTTGCCATGTATGACCATACTTACTTTCATAGCTGTTTGATTATGTAGCATCACTGCACATGTTAGCCTCGTAATCGTCCATTTGGTGGACATTATAAGATCCGTATGGACTCTTACATAAATTTAGAATCAACCCAATGCTTTTGAAGAGGTTTAGCTCTGCAATTCTCTTGTAAGGACTGAACGTGGTCTATCACTGTACTTACATTAACAACTACTCCCTCCGTCCCATAATATAAGAACGTTTTGTACAGTACACCAGTGTTCAAAACACTCTTGTATTATGGGAAGAGGGATTGGTTCATTTTGTAGCATTCTGCATCTTATCTCCCTCGCCCACCATTTACTAAAAAAGATCAGATCTATATTTAATCTTACCAACAAGTAGTACACACACAATGCCAGTGCAGAAGTGTAGCCCATTGCTCTTGTCAGTACATTTTGTCCTGTAACGCTTGTACTTCCAGGGATTGGTAGTTGATTATGTAGCATCAATCTGCATCTTATCTTCATTATCCTCTATCCCTTCCAGTATTATCATATCTATAATTACTCTCTACAAAATGTAGAGTACAGGCAATGCTTATGAAGAAGATTCTGTGCTGAAATTCTTGAGTTATCCTTCCCTTGACATGGAGAAGGGCATTATAAAGCCAGTGTTAACTGTTAATGTAAGTCGGTCCTTCTAAAGCCTTTATCCTCAACTGTTGTTTAATTTGCTCATACTCCCTATCGTTTACTGCTGTTTAGTTTGCTGTTTCTACCAAAATGCATGTTCGTAAGAACCGTAAGTTCTAAGTTTTACTTGTAAAACCAAATTCCTTATTCATACCATGCACATTACTTAATACTCCCTATATGTATGCTTGTTTTTGTGGATCTATAATCCAGTGTGTGGTGAAGCAGCCCACGTTTGCACCTTGTCATCTCCTGTTTTATCTTACTGATGTGGCTGATGATATGAACAACATGCCATGCACATTATCCAAAATAGATACAATGATTTTCTTTGCCCTTCATCTATGCTTGTTATGTTGACATGGTAATCCAGTAGTGTGGTGAAGCTCCCTGCATTATGAACAATGCCAAATTATGCTATTGATATTTTGAACTTACTCTTTATTTTCTAATTTGAAATTGGATAGAATTGACAGAACAGTTATCATCTTTGTTTATACACGTGCAAAACCTGTCGTCTCTTTGCTTTGTTTCAGGGTGATATGCCTGATGGCATGCACAAGTCTGCTGAAGGCTATGAGACAAACCCAACATGTATTGCACCAAAGAAGGCAAAACATCTTGAATATAGCGAGACAACCCCAAAGTCTTGTCTTGATGCAGTGTCCAACTTACTTGAGACTAACAGTCAGACAAGCTCACAAAATTCGTTGTCTGAATCAGTTCGACTTCTTCAGTCCCAAGTTCTAGCAGAAAGGCATTCTGCAACTCAACTTCGACTTGAAGTCCTATCTCTAAGAAAGATTGCGGAGAACACCAATGAGAACCTCATCGCTAAACAGCTACACCTGGAAGCTATGACCGACATGCTAGGCCGGTCTCACAGCCTTGCTCAGCAGCTTGCGCAGCAGTTCCCCCGCAAGGCTAACCTTTCTTGAACTGTCTTGGAAGTGGTCTCGGTTCAGTATTATTTTGTTACGCTGCAATGGTGCCAAGTTTTTGTAATCTGCTTCTTCGTTGCGCTTTATGATCACTGGTGGCGAACTTTGATGCCCAGTGGATGTAATATGTGTAATAGCCGTGATAGCCTAGCATAAGTTGCTTGCTTATTTATTTCCTTGTTGTCTTGTTTATTTGTTTGCTTGTAGTCAGTGCAGTTCTTTTTCCGCGGTTTGCTAGTGGCTGCAATAACCTATTTTTTAAAACTAGGCCACAATAACCATGGGCTAATATTTACTGTAGTGACACTGGGCCTCCTACGGGCCGTAGAAACAGTGGGCCTTCTACGGGCCGTAGAAACAGTAGGCCTTCTACGGGCCGTAGAAACAATGGGCCTTCTACGGGCCGTATCATCAATGGGCCTTATACGGGCCGTATGATCGATTGGCCAAACATGGGCCAATAACAGGCCGCATTATGGCCGTAAACGGGCTAGAGTTGGAATCGTCCGTTCATGGGCCGACCATAACGGACCATCGTTAATAGACCGTATTTGATGACGCTATGAAAATGGCCCAACGTATTAACGGACCACAAACGGGCCGACTGTAACCACGGGCTGAATTTGGCCCACAAGTAGAAAATGACAGTAACGGGCCATAAGTAAACGAATGCTGGAAATGAGCCCAAGAATAAATGGGCTCTGAGAAGGCCGAAAGATAACATGGGCTGGAAACGGCCCAACAGAATAACGGGCCGTTAATGGGTATAAAGTGATACACTGTTCATTACGGGCCAGTTTCACCACGGGCCGTTAATGGGTGTAAAGTGATACACTGTTCATTACGGGCCAGTTTCACCACGGGCCGTTAATAGGCCAAGAGTTACATAGGGCCTCATATGGGCCGAAAGACGTCATGGGCCATACATGGGCCAGAAGTGAAAACGGGCTGGAATCATATTGGATGGCCCAGATGACACTACTGGGCCTAATTCGGATAGGGCGTAACGGGCCTTGGGTTAGCGGGCTGTAAATGGGCTATATGCGAACAGGCCGTTAACAGGCTTTCCATGGGCCGGCTCGCCACCTTTTGACCAAGTCAAACGGGTCGGCCTTTTCACAGGAATGGGCCTCTGTTGGGCCGTGCCACGTGTCGACGTATCATAGGCGCCTTCTGTCCAATGAGTGGATGACATCTGTCCCAACGATGAGCCGACACGTGTTTCCTCCAGCCAATGATGATTTTACACGTGGAAAATCCCCATTGGTCGGGGCTGTTAATGGGTTATAGGATCCAAAACCCGACCCGATAGCTTAACGGCGTTCCATTATGGTGGATGCCACGTGTCGGTCACCCTTGACGAAAGCACTTCTGTGACGCGCGATTTATCGTCATGGAAGTGGACACTTCCGTGATGATAATTTTGGTAATGTCATGGAACACTTATACGACAGCACAGGTATGACTATCTTGATTCTGTCATAAATTTGTCATGGATGTACATGCATGACAAAAAACGCGACCTATTGTGACAAACACGTATCATCACGGAAGTGTATTTTTTTGTAGTGTTAGTATCTGCAGCAAAGTATTTAGTAGCAAAGTAATATGGGAGTAACGGTAACGGTAGCAAAAGTAGTATTTTTGGGTTTTGTAATGATTGTAACAGTAGCAACGGAAAAGTAAATAAGCGAAGAACAATATGTGAAAAGCTCGTAGGCATTGGATCGGTGATGGAGAATTATGCCGGATGCGGTTCATCATGTAACAGTCATAACATAGGGTGACACAGAACTAGCTCCAATTCATCAATGTAATGTAGGCATGTATTCTGAATATAGTCATACGTGCTTATGGAAAAGAACTTGCATGACATCTTTTGTCCTACCCTCCCGTGGCAGCGGGGTCCTAATGGAAACTAAGGGATATTAAGGCCTCCTTTTAATAGAGTACCGGAACAAAGCATTAGCACATGGTGAATACATGAACTCCTCAAACTATGGTCATCACCGGGAGTGGTCCCGATTATTGTCACTTCGGGGTTGCCGGATCATAACACATAGTAGGTGACTATAGACTTGCAAGATAGGATCAAGGACTCAAATATATTGATGAAAACATAATAGGTTCAGATCTGAAATCATGGCACTCAGGCCCTAGTGACAAGCATTAAGCATAGCAAAGTCATAGCAACATCAATCTCAGAACATAGTGGATACTAGGGATCAAACCCTAACAAAACTAACTCGATTACATGATAGATCTCATCCAACCCATCACCGTCCAGCAAGCCTACGATGGAATTACTCACGCACGGCGGTGAGCATCATGAAATTGGTGATGGAGGATGGTTGATGATGACAACAGCGATGGATTCCCCTCTCCGGAGCCCCGAACGGACTCCAGATCAGCCCTCCTGAGAGGTTTTAGGGCTTGGCGGCAGCTCCGTATTGTAAATCGCGATGAATTCTTCTCCTTGATTTTTCTCTCCCCGAAAGTGAATATATAGAGTTAGAGTTGAGGTCGGTGGAGCGTCAGGGGGCCCACGAGGCAGGGGGCGCGCCCTCCACCCTCGTGGACAGGGTGTGGGCCCCCTGACGTGGATTTTTCTTCCGGTATTTTCCTTATTTTCCAAATAGATGTTCCGTGGAGTTTCAGGTCATTCCGAGAACTTTTGTTTCTGCACATAAATAACACCATGGAAAGTCTGCTGAAAACAGCGTCAGTCCGGGTTAGTTCCATTCAAATCATGCAAGTTAGAGTCCAAAACAAGGGAAAAGTGTTTGGAAAAGTAGATACGACGGAGACGTATCAACTCCCCCAAGCTTAAACCTTTGCTTGTCCTCAAGCAATTCAGTTGATAAACTGAAAGTGATAAAGAAAAACTTTTACAAACTCTGTTTGCTCTTGTTGTTGTAAATATGTAAAGCCAGCATTCAAGTTTTCAGCAAAGATTATGACTAACCACATTTGCAATAACTCCTAGGTCTCATGTTTACTCATATCAATAACATAATCAACTAGCGAGCGATAATAATAAATCTCGGATGATAACACTTTCTCAAAACAATCATGATATGATATAACAGGATGGTATCTCGCTAGCCCTTTCTGAGACCGCTAAACATAAATCCAAAGCACCTTTAAAGATCAAGGACTGACTGGACATTGTAATTCATGGTAAAAGAGATCCAGTCATAGTCATACCCAATATAAATTAATAGTAATGGATGCAAATCACAGCAGCGCTCTCCAGCTAGTGCTTTTAATAAGAGGGTGATGACTCAACATAAAAGAAAATAGATAGGCCCTTCGCAGAGGGAAGCAGGGATTTGTAGAGGTGCCAGAGCTCGGTTTTGAAATAGAGATAAATAATATTTTGAGCGGCATACTTTCATTGTCAACATAACAACCAAGAGATGGCGATATCTTCCATGCTACACACATTATAGGTGGTTCCCAAACAGAATGGTAAAGTTTATACTCCCCCTCCACCAACAAGCATCAATCCATGGCTTGCTCGAAACAATGAGTGCCTCCAACTAGCTACAGTCCCAGGGGGAGTTTTGTTTGCAATTATTTTGATTTAGTTTGCATAAAGCATGGGACTGGGCATCCCGGTGACCAGCCATTTTCTCGTGAGTGAGGAGCGGAGTCCACTCCTCTTGAGAATAACCCGCCTAGCATGGAAGATACAGACAGCCCTAGTTGATACATGAGCTATTCGAGCATACAAAACAGAATGTTTATTTGAAGGTTTAGAGTTTGGCACGTACAAATTTACTTGGAACGGCAGGTAGATACCGCATATAGGAAGGTATAGTGGACTCATATGGCATAACTTTGGGGTTTAAGGGATTGGATGCACAAGCAGTATTCCCGCTTAGTACAAGTGAAGGCTAGCAAAAGACTGGGAAGCGACCAACTAGAGAGCGACAACAGTCATGAACATGCATTAAAATTAATAGACATTGAGTACGAGCATGAGTAGGATATAATCCACCATGAACATAAATATCGTGAAGGCTATGTTGATTTGTTTCAACTACATGTGTGAACATGTGCCAAGTCGAGTCACTTAAATCATTCAAAGGAGGATACCACCCCACTATACCACATCACAACCATTTTAATAGCATGTTGGCATGCAAGGTAAACCATTATAACTCATAGCTAGTCAAGCATGGCATAAGCACTATGATCTCTAATTGTCATTGCAAACATGTTTATTCATAATAGGCTGAATCAGGAACGATGAACTCATCATATTTACAAAAACAAGAGAGGTCGAGTTCATACCAACTTCTCTCATCTCAGTCAGTCCATCATATATCGTCATAATTGCCTTTCACTTGCACGACCGGACGATGTAAAAATAATAAGAGTGCACGTGCATTGGACTAAGCTGGAATCTGCGAGCATTCAATAAACAGGAGAAGACAAGGCAATATGGGCTCTTGGTTAAATCAACAATAATGCATATAAGAGCCACTTCAACAATTTAATTATGGTCTTCTCCTATCGACCCCCCAAAGAAAAGAAAATAAATAAAACTATTTACACGGGAAATCTCCCAACAAACAAAAGAAGAACGGGAAATATTTTTGGGTTTTCTTTTTAATTATCACTACTACAGCAAGAAAAGTAAACTAACTAAAGCTACACTAATTTTTTTTTGTTCTTCTTAAGGTCTAACAAACACACAAGAAGAAAGCAAGAAAAATAAAATAAACTAGCATGGATATCACAGTAAAAAAGTATGAGCACCGACATCTAGCAATGAGTGTGTGAACATAAATGTAATGTCGGTGAGAGATGCGTACTCCCCCAAGCTTAGGCTTTTGGCCTAAGTTGGTTTATTGCCACGGATGGCCCGGCGGACATCCAGAGTTGTAGCTGGGGTCGTACTGAGATGAAGAAGACTATGACTGCCACTGGTTGGCAATCATATCCGGATCCCACTGGTAGTTAGACTGTCGTGGAGGTTCAAATTGTGGTTCCGGCTCGGTGGCTGGTGTAGGGTTCCGGTAGGCGTGAATGGCCGCCAACGGAACAAGATACGGACCTTCAGATAAATTAAACAAGGAGGGAGCAGGCAAGGTAATAGTCTCAGGGTGATGTTTATCAAAGAACAATTTGTATTTAAGCGCTCCTTCCCTATTCTTAACAATAAAGTCATGTGCTACCATACTCTTATAATCTAAATAAGCATTGGGCAGCAATTTTTCATCTTTTTCATAGTGCCTAATAGGTATGTTATAATGTGCAGCAAGGCGTGAAGCATAAATACCTCCAAAGATGGGGCCCTTTGTACGGTTCAAGCTTAACCGTTTAGCAATAATACCACCCATACTAACAGTGTTATCGCAGAATAAACCATGGAACAAAATGATAATATCAGGAACACTAAGGTTTCCACAGTTTCCGCGACCAATTAAGCAACGACTAGCAAATATGGCAAGGTAGCGTAAAACAGGAAAATGTATGCTAGTGATTCTTGCATCGGAAACCTTCCTAGTTTCCCCCACAGTAATAGTATCAATAAATCCGTCCACATCTTTACGATGTGGTTCCTCTAAACTACCCTCAAAAGGTATTTTGCAAACCTTGCAAAATTCATCTAGTGGCATCTTCTTAACAACATCATATAAATGAAACTCTACTGAAGGAGGTGATTCCTTAGGAAAATAGTAGAAGTTTTGCACAAAAGTATTGGTGAGTAAGAGATACTGATTGCGTTGGTCGCGGAGGAAGTCGGTGAGGCCTGCATTCTCAGCCAATTCATAAAAATCATCATAAATCCCGGCTTCTCTCAAGAAATCATTGGAAGGCCATTCACACGGCCGGACCTCCGCGGTGCGAGGCAAATTATATTTGGGCCTCTGTGCTTCTTCACTTTGCTTTTCCTTCAAGCTTCGGCTCGATGATCCCCTCAAAAATCTCTTCATTATTTTCTGAAAAATTCTCAAAAAAAATTAGTAACTTCAAAATAAAAGTGAACCAAGCTCAACAAAATTAATAGCAACTACTCCTACAAGTGCCTAGAGCCTATATCATGCATTAGAACTACTTGGAACCATATAAATTTGACATGCAAGCTCAAGAACATGGTCACCTAGGCAGCACAAATTTGCAATGAATAAAGCACTAGAACAAAAACTAATTGGACCAATGGAGGAGTCGCATACCAAGGAACAATCTCCCCAAGCAGTTTTGTGAGAGGTGCTTTGAGCAAGGAGATCGAAAATCGCAGCAAAATGAGCTAGAACTCGTGCTTGAGCTGGATGGTGATTTTTTTGGGAGGAAGAAGAAGTGTGTGGGTGCAGGAATAAGTGGAGGGGAGCCACCATGGGCCCACGAGGCAGGGGGCGCGCCCAGGGGGTAGGGCGCGCCCTCCACCCTCGTGGCCAGGTGCTTGCCCCTCCTGCTGTGTTCTCAGTGCCAGATATTCTCAAATATTCCAGAAAAATCATATTTCATTTTCAGGGCATTTGGAGAACTTTTATTTTTGGGGTATTTTTATATTGCACGGATAAATCAGAAAACAGACAGAAAAATACTATTTCTACTTTATTTCAACTAAATAACAGAAAGTAGAAAGAGGGTACAGAAGGTTGTGCCTTCTAGTTTCATCCATCTCATGCTCATCAAAAGGAATCCACTAAAAAGGTTGATCAGGTCCTGTTAACAAACTCATTCCGACTAACATGGAACCGGAGAAATTTCGAATAACACTATTTTACCTCAACGGGGATATGCACATCCCCAATAATAAGAATATCATATTTCTTCTTGACAGTAGGTAGAGGAAATTCAAAACCTCCAAAAACAATCGATGGAATTCTTCCAATAGAATTGATACTGTGGACTTGAGGTTGTTTCCTTGGAAAGTGTACCGTATGCTCATTACCATTAACATGAAAAGTGACATTGCCTTTGTTGCAATCCATAACAGCCCCTGCAGTATTCAAAAAGGGTCTTCCAAGAATAATAGACAAACTATCGTCCTCAGGAATATCAAGAATAACAAAGTCCGTTAAAATAGTAACGCTTGCAACCACAATAGGCACATCCTCACAAATATCGACAGGTATAGCAGTTGATTTATCAGCCATTTGCAAAGATATTTCAGTAGGTGTCAACTTATTCAAATCAAGTCTACAATATAAAGAGAGAGGCATAACACTAACACCGGCTCCAAGATCACATAAAGCAGTTTTAACATAGTTTCTTTCAATGGAGCATGGTATAGTCGGTACTCCTGGATCTCCTAGTTTCTTTGGTATTCCACCCTTAAAAGTATAAGTAGCAAGCATGGTGGAAATTTCAGCTTTCGGTATCTTTCTTTTATTAGTAACAATATCTTTCATATACTTAGCATAAGGATTCATTTTGAGCATATCAGTTAATTGCATACGCAAAAAGATAGGTCTAATCATTTCAGCAAAGCGCTCAAAATCCTCATCATCCTTTTTCTTGGATGGTTTGGGAGGAAAAGGCATGGGTTTCTGAACCCATGGTTCTCTTTCTTTACCATGTTTCCTAGCAATAAAGTCTCTCTTATCATAACGTTGATTCTTTGATTGTGGGTTATCAAGATCAATAGCAGGTTCAATTTCTACATCATTATCATTACTAGGTTGAGCATCATCATGAACATCTTCATTAATATTATCACTAGGCTCATGTTCATTACCATATTGTGTTTCAGCATCAGAGATAGATATATCATTTGGATTCTCAGGTGGTTCAGTAATAGGTTCACTAGAAGCATGCAAAGTCCTATCATTTTTCTTTTTCTTCTTTTTAGAACAACTAGGTGCATCGATATTATTTCTCTGAGAATCTTGTTCAATTCTCTTAGGGTGACCTTCAGGATAGAAAGGTTCCTGAGTCATTTTACCAGTTCTAGTAGCCACTCTAACAGCAAAATCATTATTCTTACTATTTAATTCATTGAGCAAATCATTTTGAGCTTTAAGTACTTGTTCTACTTGAGTGGTAACCATAGAAGCATGTTTAGTAATGAGTTTAAGTTCACCTTTAACTCTAGACATATAATCACCCAAGTGTTCAAGCGTATCGAAATTGTATTTCAATTGTCTACCAAAATAAGCATTGAAGTTTTCTTGTTTGAAAATAAAATTATCAAACACTTCTAAGCATTGTCTAGCAGACTTATAGTGAGGAATATCACCTTCATCAAATCTATAGAGAGAATTTACCTTTACTACCTGTGTCGGGTTATCAAGACCATGAGTTTCTTCAATAGGTGAAGGCTTGAGATCATATGTTTCTTCAACAGGCGGTAAATTAAGACCATGTATTTCTTCAATAGGAGGTAAATTCTTAACATCTTCAGCTTTAATACCCTTTTCTTTCATAGATTTCTTTGCCTCTTGCATATCTTCAGGACTGAGAAATAGAACACCTCTCTTCCTCGGAGTTGGTTTAGGAATAGGCTCAGGAAGTGTCCAATTATTTTCATTTGTCAACATATTATTCAACAGAATTTCAGCTTCATCCGGTGTTCTTTCCCTAAAAACAGAACCAGCACAGCTATCCAGGTAATCTCTGGAAGCATCGGTTAGTCCATTATAAAAGATATCAAGCATTTCATTTTTCTTAAGAGGATGATCAGGCAAAGCATTAAGTAATTGGAGAAGCCTCCCCCAAGCTTGTGGGAGACTCTCTTCTTCAATTTGCACAAAATTATATATGTCCCTTAAAGCAGCTTGTTTCTTATGAGCAGGGAAATATTTAGCAGAGAAGTAATAAATCATATCCTGGGGACTATGCACACAACCAGGATCAAGAGAATTAAACCATATCTTAGCATCACCCTTTAATGAGAACGGAAATATTTTAAGGATATATAGGTAGCGAGATTTCTCATCATTAGTGAACAGGGTGGCTATATCATTTAATTTAGTAAGATGTGCCACAACAGTTTCAGATTCATAGCCATGAAAAGGATCGGATTCAACCAAAGTAATTATATCAGGATCAACAGAGAATTCATAATCCTTATCAATAACACAGATAGGTGAAGTAGCAAAAGCAGGGTCAGGTTTCATTCTAGCATTAAGAGATTGCTGCTTCCATTTAGCTAATAACCTCTTGAGCTCATATCTATCTTTGCAAGCTAAAATAGCTAAAGTAGCTTCTTTTTCAAAAACATAACCCTCAGGAATAACAGGAGAGTCTTCATCATCACTTTCATCAATATTATCAGTTTCAATAATTTCATTTTCTCTAACTCTAGCAATTTGTTCCATCAAGAAATTCACCAAGTGGCAAAGTAGTATCAAGCATAGAAGTAGTTTCATCATAAGTATCATTCATAGCAGAAGTGGCATCATCAATAACATGCGACATATCAGAACAAATAGCAGAAGCAGGTTTAGGTGTCGCAAGCTTACTCAAAACAGAAGGTGAATCAAGTGCAGAGCTAGATGGCAATTTCTTACCTCCCCTCGTAGTTGAGGGATAAATTGTTGTCTTTGCATCTTTCAAGTTCTTCATAGTGACCAGCAGATATAAATCCCAAGTGACTCAAAGAATAGAGCTATGCTCCCCGGCAACGGCGCCAGAAAATAGTCTTGATAACCCACAAGTATAGGGGATCGCAACAGTTTTCGAGGGTAGAGTATTCAACCCAAATTTATTGATTCGACACAAGGGGAGCCAAAGAATATTCTCAAGTATTAGCAGTTGAGTTGTCAATTCAACCACACCTGGATAACTTAGTATCTGCAGCAAAGTATTTAGTAGCAAAGTAATATGGGAGTAACGGTAACGGTAGCAAAAGTAGTATTTTTGGGTTTTGTAATGATTGTAACAGTAGCAACAGAAAAGTAAATAAGCGAAGAACAATATGTGAAAAGCTCGTAGGCATTGGATCGGTGATGGAGAATTATGCCGGATGTGGTTCATCATGTAACAGTCATAACATAGGGTGACACCAAACTAGCTCCAATTCATCAATGTAATGTAGGCATGTATTCCGAATATAGTCATACATGCTTATGGAAAAGAACTTGCATGACATCTTTTGTCCTACCCTCCCGTGGCAGCGGGGTCCTAATGGAAACTAAGGGATATTAAGGCCTCCTTTTAATAGAGTACCGGAACAAAGCATTAGCACATAGTGAATACATGAACTCCTCAAACTATGGTCATCACCGGGAGTGGTCCCGATTATTGTCACTTCGGGGTTGCCGGATCATAACACATAGTAGGTGACTATAGACTTGCAAGATAGGATAAAGAACTCAAATATATTCATGAAAACATAAAGGTTCAGATCTGAAATAATGGCACTCGGACCCTAGTGACAAGCATTAAGCATAGCAAAGTCATAGAAACATCAATCTCAAAACGCGATGAATCCTTCTCCTTGATTTTTTCTCCCCGAAAGTGAATATATAGAGTTGGAGTTGAGGTCGGTGGAGCATCAGGGGGCCCACGAGGCAGGGGCACGCCCTCCACCCTCGTGGACAGGGTGTGGGCCCCCTGACGTGGATTTTTCTTCCGGTATTTTTCTTATTTTCCAAATAGATGTTCCGTGGAGTTTCATGTCATTCCGAGAACTTTTGTTTCTGCACATAAATAACACCATGGAAAGTCTGCTGAAAACAGCGTCAGTCCGGGTTAGTTCCATTCAAATCATGCAAGTTAGAGTCCAAAACAAGGGCAAAAGTGTTTGGAAAACTAGATACGACGGAGACGTATCAGGGCGCTCGCTCGGCCGTCAAGCCAACGGTGAAGAAAATATGCCCTATAGGCAATAATAAAGTTGTTATTTATATTTCCTTTATATCATGATAAATGTTTATTATTCATGCTAGAATTATATTAACCGGAAACTTAGTACATGTGTGAATACATAGACAAAATGAGTGTCACTAGTATGCCTCTACTTGACTAGCTCGTTAATCAAAGATGGTTAAGTTTCCTAGCCATGGACATGAGTTGTCATTTCATTAACGGGATCACATCATTAGAGAATGATGTGATTTACTTGACCCATCCGTTAGCTTAGCAGGATGATCGTTTAGTTTGTTGCTTTTGCTTTCTTCATAACTTATACATGTTCCTATGACTATGAGATTATGCAACTCCCAAATACCAGAGGAACACTTAGTGTGCTATCAAACGTCACAACGTAACTGGGTGATTATAAAGATGCTCTACAGGTGTCTCCGATGGTGTTTGTTGAGTTGGCATAGATCGAGATTAGGATTTGTCACTCCATTGTCGGAGAGGTATCTCTGGGCCCTCTCGATAATGCACATCACTATAAGCCTTGCAAGCAATGTGACTAATGAGTTATTTATGGGATCACGCATTACGGAACAAGTAAAGAGACTTGCCGGTAACGAGATTGAACTAGGTATTGAGATACCGACAATCGAATCTCGGGCAAGTAACATACCGATGACAAAGGGTGTTGCTATGCGGTTTGACCGATAAAGATCTTCGTAGAATATGTAGGAACCAATATGAGCATCCAGGTTCCGCTATTGGTTATTGACCGGAGATGAGTCTCAGTCATGTCTACATAGTTCTCGAACCCGTAGGGTCCGCACGCTTAGCGTTCGATGACGATCGGTATTATGAGTTTATGTGTTTTGATGTGCCGAAGGTTGTTCGGAGTCCCGGATGTGATCACGGACATGACGAGGAGTCCCTAAATGGTCGAGACATAAAGATCGATATATTGGAAGGCTATGTCTGGACATCGGAATGGTTCCGGGTGAGTTCGGGCATTTACCGGAGTACCGGGGGGTTACCGGAACCCCCCGGGGAGTTATTGGGCCTTAATGGGCCATAGTGAAGAGAGAGAGGGGCGGCCAGGGCAGGCCGCGCGCCCCTCCCCCTTCGGTCCGAATTAGACTAGGGAAGGGGGGCGACGCCCCCCTTTCCTTCTCCCTCTCTCCTCCTTCCCTCTTCTCCTACTCCAACTAGGGAAAGGGGGAATCCTACTCCGACCGAGAGTAGGACTCCCCCCTTGGGCGTGCCATGAGAGGGCTGGCCCTCCCCCTCCTCCACTCCTTTATATACGGGGGAGGGGGCACCCCATTGACACACACGTTGATTGTTTAGCCATTTGCGGTGCCCCCTTCCACAGATTTCCACCTCGGTCATATCGTTGCAGTGCTTAGGCGAAGCCCTGCGCTGGTAGCTTCATCATCACCGTCACCACGCCGTCGTGCTGACGAAACTCTCCCTCGACCTCAGCTGGATCTAGAGTTCGTGGGACGTCACCGAGCTGAACATGTGCAAATCATGAAGGTGCCGTATCTTCGGTGCTAGGATCGGTTGGATCGTGAAGACGTACGACTACATCAACCGCGTTGTCATAACGCTTCCACTTACGGTCTACAAGGGTACGTGGACAACACTCTCCCCTCTCATTGCTATGCATCACCTAGATGGATCTTGCGTGTATGTAGGATTTTTTTTGAAATTACTACGT
The DNA here is from genome assembly GCF_018294505.1 of Triticum aestivum. Classification (NCBI taxonomy): domain Eukaryota; kingdom Viridiplantae; phylum Streptophyta; class Magnoliopsida; order Poales; family Poaceae; genus Triticum; species Triticum aestivum. Next base: position 428,337,627 of record NC_057802.1, read on the forward strand.
TCCCCAACAGTGGCATCCGAGCCAGGTCTATGCGTAGATGTTATATGTGTTGGGGAACGTAGTAATTTCAAAAAAATTCCTACGCACACGCAAGATCATGGTGATGCATAGCAACGAGAGGGGAGAGTGTGTCCACGTACCCTCATAGACCGAAAGCGGAAGCGTTAGCACAACGCGGTTGATGTAGTCGTATGTCTTCACGATCCGACCGATCAAGTACCGAACGCACGGCACCTCCGAGTTCTGCACACGTTCAACTCGATGACGTCCCTCGACCTCCGATCCAGCCGAGCTTTGAGGGAGAGTTCCGTCAGCACGACGGCGTGGTGACGATGATGATGTTCTACTGACGCAGGGCTTCGCCTAAGCACCGCTACGATATAATCGAGGTGGATTATGGTGGAGGGGGGCACCGCACACGGCTAAGAGATCAAGAGATCAATTGTTGTGTCTCCAAGGGGTGCCCCCTTCCCTGTATATAAAGGAGTGGAGGAGGGGGAGGGCCGGCCCTCTATGGCGCGCCCTAGGAGGAGTCCTACTCCCACCGGGAGTAGGATTCCCCCCTTCCAAGTAGTAGGAGTAGGAGTCAAGGAAAGGGGAGACAAGAGAAGGAAGGAGGGGGCGCAGCCCCTCCCCCTAGTCCAATTCGGACTAGGACTTGGGGGGCGCGCAGCCTCTCCTCTCTCTTTCCCCTAAAGCCCAATAAGGCCCATATACTCCCCGGCGAATTCTCGTAACTCTCCGGTACTCCGAAAAATACCCGAATCACTCAGAACCTTTCCGATGTCCGAATATAGTCGTCCAATATATCGATCTTTACGTCTCGACCATTTCGAGACTCCTCGTCATGTCCCCGATCTCATCCGAGAATCCGAACTGCCTTCGGTACATCAAAACACATAAACTCATAATATAACCGTCATCGAACTTTAAGCGTGCGGACCCTACGGGTTCGAGAACAATGTAGACATGACCGAGACAGGTCTCCAGTCAATAACCAATAGCGGAACCTGGATGCTCATATTGGCTCCCACATATTCTACGAAGATCTTTATCGGTCAAATCGCATAACAACATACGTTGTTCCCTTTGTCATCGGTATGTTACTTGCCCGAGATTCGATCGTCGGTATCTCAATACCTAGTTCAATCTCGTTACCGGAAAGTCTCTTTACTCATTTCGTAATACATCATCCCGCAACTAACTCATTAGTTGCAATGCTTGCAAGGCTTATAATGATGTGCATTACCGAGTGGGCCCAGAGATACCTCTCCGACAATCGGAGTAACAAATCCTAATCTCGAAATACGCCAACCCAACAAGTACCTTCGGAGACACCTGTAGAGCACCTTTGTAATCACCCAGTTACGTTGTGACATTTGGTAGCACACAAAGTGTTCCTCCGGTAAATGGGAGTTGCATAATCTCATAGTCATAGGAACATGTATAAGTCATGAAGAAAGCAATAGCAGAATACTAAACGATCGAGTGCTAAGCTAACGGAATGGGTCAAGTCAATCACATCATTCTCCTAATGATGTGATCCCGTTAATCAAATGACAACCCATGTCAATGGCTAGGAAACATAGCCATCTTTGATCAACGAGCTAGTCAAGTAGAGGCATACTAGTGACACTCTGTTTGTCTATGTATTCACACAAGTATTATGTTTCCGGTTAATACAATTAGCATGAATAATAAACATTTATCATGATATAAGGAAATAAATAATAACTTTATTATTGCCTCTAGGGCATATTTCCTTCAGTCTCCCACTTGCACTAGAGTCAATAATCTAGATCACATCGCCATGTGATTTAACATCAATAGTTCACATCACCATGTGATTAACACCCATAGTTCACATCGTCATGTGACCAACACCCAAAGGGTTCACTAGAGTCAGCAATCTAGTTCACATCGCCATGTGATTAACACCCAAAGAGTACAAAGGTGTGATCATGTTTTGCTTGTGAGAGAAGTTTAGTCAACGGGTCTGCCAAATTCAGATCCGTATGTATTTTGCAAATTTCTATGTCAACAATGCTCTGCATGGAGCTACTCTAGCTAATTGCTCCCACTTTCAATATGTATCCAGATTGAGATTTAGAGTCATCCGGATCAGTGCCAAAACTTGCATCGATGTAACCCTTTACGATGAACTTTTTGTCGTCTCCATAACTGAGAAACATATCCTTATTCCACTAGGGATAATTTTGACCAATCTCCAGTGATCTACTCCTAGATCACTATTGTACTCCCTTGCCAAACTCAGTGTAGGGTATACAATAGATCTGGTACACAGCATGGCATACTTTATAGAACCTATGGCTGAGGCATAGGGAATGACTTTCATTCTCTCTCTATCTTCTGTCGTGGTCGGGCTTTGAGCCTTACTCAATTTCACACCTTGTAACACAGGTAAGAACTCTTTCTTTGACTGTTCCATTTTGAACCGTTTCAAAATCTTGTCAAGGTATGTACTCATTGAAAAAACTTATCAAGCGTCTTGATCTACCTCTATAGATCTTGATGCTCAATATGTAAGCAGCTTCACCGAGGTCTTTCTTTGAAAAACTCCTTTCAAATACTCCTTTATGCTTTGCAGAATAATTCTACAATTATTTCCGATCAACAATATGTCATTCACATATACTTATAAGAAATGTTGTAGTGCTCCCACTCACTTTCTTGTAAATACAGGCTTCACCGCAAGTCTGTATAAAACTATATCCTTTGATCAACTTATCAAAGCGTATATTCCAACTCCGAGATGCTTGCACCAGTCCATAGATGGATCGCTGGAGCTTGCATATTTTGTTAGCACCTTTAGGATTGACAAAACCTTCTGGTTGCATCATATACAACTCTTCTTTAATAAATCCATTAAGGAATGCAGTTTTGTTTATCCATTTGCCAGATTTTATAAAATGCGGCAATTGCTAACATGATTCGGACTGACTTAAGTATAGATACGAGTGAGAAACTCTCATCGTAGTCAACACCTTGAATTTGTCGAAAACCTTTTGCGACAATTCTAGCTTTGTAGATAGTAACACTACTATCAGCGTCCGTCTTCCTCTTGAAGATCCATTTAATCTCAATGGCTCGCTGATCATTGGGCAAGTCAATCAAAGTCCATACTTTGTTCTCATACATGGATCCCATCTCAGATTTCATGGCCTCAAGCCATTTTGCGGAATCTGGGCTCATCATCGCTTCCTCATAGTTCGTAGGTTCGTCGTGGTCAAGTAACATGACCCCCAGAACAGGATTACCGTACCACTCTGGTGTGGATCTCACTCTGGTTTACCTACGAGGTTCGGTAGTAACTTGATCTGAAGTTACATGATCATCATCATTAGCTTCCTCACTAATTGGTGTAGTAGTCACAGGAACATATTTCGGTGATGAACTACTTTCCAATAAGGGAGCAGGTACAGTTACCTCATCAAGTTCTACTTTCCTCCAACTCACTTATTTCGAGAGAAACTCCTTCTCTAGAAAGGATCCATTCTTAGCAACGAATATCTTGCCTTCGGATCTGTGATAGAAGGTGTACCCTACTGTCTCCTTTGGGTATCCTATGAAGACACATTTCTCCGATTTGGGTTTGAGCTTATCAGGATGAAACTTTTTCTTATAAGCATCGCAACCCCAAACTTTAAGAAACGACAGCTTAGGTTTCTTGCCAAACCATAGTTCATACGGTGTCGTCTCAACGGATTTAGATGGTGCCCTATTTTTACATGAATGCAGTTATCTCTAATGCATAACCCCAAAACTATAGTGGTAAATCGGTAAGAAACATCATAGGTTGCACCATATCTAATAAAGTACGGTTACGACGTTCGGACACACCATTATGCTGTGGTGTTCCAGGTGGCATGAGTTGCAAAACTATTCTGCATTGTTTTAATTGAAGGCCAAACACGTAACTCAAATATTTGCCTCTACGATCAGATTGTAGAGACTTTATTTTCTTGTTACGATGATTCTCTACTTCACTCTAAAATTCCTTGAACTTTTCAAATGTTTCAGACTTATGTTTCATCAAGTAGATATACTCATATCTGCTCAAATCATCTGTGAAGGTCAGAAAACAATGATACCCGCCGTGAGCCTCAACACTCATTGGACCGCATACATCGGTATGTATTATTTCCAACAAGTCAGTGGCTCGCTCCATTGTTCCAGAGAACGGAGTCTTAGTCATCTTGCCCATGAGGCATGGTTCGCAAGCATCAAGTGATTCATAATCAAGTGATTCCAAAAGCCCATCAGCATGGAGTTTCTTCATGCGTTTTACACCAATATGACCTAAACGGCAGTGCCACAAATAAGTTGCACTATCATAATTAACTTTGCATCTTTTGGTTTCAATATTATGAATATGTGTATCACTACGATCGAGATCCAACGAACCATTTTCATTGGGTGTGTAACCATATAAGGTTTTATTCATGCAAACAGAACAACAATTATTCTCTAACTTAAATGAATAACTGTATTGCAACAAACATGATCAAATCATATTCATGCTCAACGCAAACACCAAATAGCACTTATTTAGGTTCAACACTAATCCCGAAAATATAGGGAGTGTGCGCTGATGATCATATCAATCTTGGAACCACTTCCAACACACATCGTCACTTCACCCTTAACTAGTCTCAGTTCATTCTGCAACTCCCGTTTCGAGTTACTAATCTTAGCAACTGAACTAGTATCAAATACTGAGGGGTTGCTATAAACACTAGTAAAGTACACATCAATAACATGTATATCAAATATACCTTTGTTCACTTTGCCATCCTTCTTATCCGCCAAATACTTGGGACAGTTCCGCTTCCAGTGACCAGTCCCTTTGTAGTAGAAGCACTTAGTCTGAGGCTTAGGTCCAGACTTGGGCTTCTTCACTTGAGCAGCAACTTGCTTGTTGTTCTTCTTGAAGTTCCCCTTCTTCCCTTTGCCCTTTTTCTTGAAACTAGTGGTCTTGTCAACCATCAACACTTGATGTTTTTCTTGATTTCTACCTTCGTCGATTTCAGCATCACGAAGAGCTTGGGAATCGTTTCCATTATCCCTTGCATATTATAGTTCATCACGAAGTTCTAGTAACTTGGTGATAGTGACTAGAGAATTCTGTCAATCACTATCTTATCTGGAAGATTAACTCCCACTTGATTCAAGTGATTGTAGTACTCAGACATTCTGAGCACATTCTCACTAGCTGGGCAATTCTCCTCCATCTTGTAGGCAAAGTACTGTCAGAGGTCTCATACCTCTCGACACGGGCATGAGTATGAAGTACCAATTTCAACTCTTGGAACATCTTATATGCTCCGTGGTGTTCAAAACATTTTTGAAGTCCAGGTTCTAAGCCGTAAAGCATGGTGCACTAAACTATCAAGTAGTTATCATACCGAGCTTTGTCAAACGTTCATAACGTCTGCATCTGCTCCTGCAATAGGTCTGTCACCTAGCGGTGCATCAAGGACATAATACTTCTGTGCAGCAATGAGGTTAATCCTCAGATCACGGACCAATTCCGCATCATTGCTACTAACATCTTTCAACTTAGTTATCTCTAGGAACATATCAAAATAAAACACGGGAGCTAAACGCAAGCTATTGATCTACAACATAGATATGCTAATACTACCAGGACTAAGTTCATGATAAATTAAAGTTCAATTAATCATATTACTTAAGAACTCCCACTTAGATAGACATCCCTCTAATCCTCTAAGTGATCACGTGATCCATATCAACTAAACCATGTCCGATCATCACGTGAGATGGAGTAGTTTCAATGGTGAACATCACTATGTTGATCATATCTACTATATGGTTCACGCTCGACCTTTCGGTCTCCGTGTTCCAGGCCATATCTGTTATATGCTAGGCTCGTCAAGTTTAACTTGAGTATTCCGCGTGTGCAACTGTTTTGCACCCGTTGTATTTGAACGTAGAGCCTATCATACCCGATCATCATGTGGTGTCTCAGCATGAAGAACTTTCGCAACGGTGCATACTCAGGGAGAACACTTATATACCTTGATAATTTAGTGAGAGATCATCTTATAATGCTACCGTCAATCAAAGCAAGATAAGATGCACAAAAGATAAACATCACATGCAATCAATATAAGTGATATGATATGGCCATCATCATCCTGTGCTTGTGATCTCCATCTCCGAAGCACCGTCATGATCACCATCGTCACCGGCGTGACACCTTGATCTCCATCGTAGCATCATTGTCGTCTCGCCAATCTTATGCTTCTACGACTATCGCTACCGCTTAGTGATAAAGTAAAGCATTACAGGGCGATTGCATTGCATACAATAAAGCGACAACCATATGGCTCCTGCCAGTTGCCGATAACTCGATTACAAAACATGATCATCTCATACAATAAAATCTAGCATCATGCCTTGACCATATCACATCACAACATGCCCTGCAAAAACAAGTTAGACGTCCTCTACTTTGTTGTTGCAAGTTTTACGTGGCTGCTACGGGCTGAGCAAGAACCGTTCTTACCTACGCATCAAAATCACAGCGATAGTTCGTCAAGTTAGTGTTGTTTTAACCTTCTCAAGGACCGGGCGTAGCCACACTCGGTTCAACTAAAGTTGGAGAAACTGACACCCGCCAGCCACCTGTGTGCAAAGCACGTCGGTAGAAGCAGTCTCGCGTAAGCATACGCGTAATGTCGGTCCGGGCCGCTTCATCCAACAATACCGCCGAACCAAAGTATGACATGCTGGTAAGAAGTATGACTTGTATCGCCCACAACTCACTTGTGTTCTACTCATGCATATGACATCTACGCATAAAACCAGGCTCGGATGCCACTGTTGGGGAACGTAGTAATTTCAAAATAAATCCTACGCACACGCAAGATCATGGTGAGGCATAGCAACGAGAGGGGAGAGTGTGTCCAGGTACCCTCGTAGACCGAAAGCGGAAGCGTTAGCACAACGCGGTTGATGTAGTCGTACGTCTTCACGATCCGACCGATCAAATACCGAACCCACGGCACCTCCGAGTTCTGCACACGTTCAACTCGATGACGTCCCTCGAACCCCGATCCATCCGAGCTTTGAGGGAGAGTTCTGTCAGCACGACGGCGTGGTGACGATGATGATGTTCTACCGATGCAGGGCTTCGCCTAAGCACCGCTACGATATAATCGAGGTGGATTATGGTGGAGGGGGGCACCGCACACGGCTAAGAGATCAAGAGGTCAATTGTTGTGTCTCCAAGGGGTGCCCCCTTCCCCGTATATAAAGGAGTGGAGGAGGGGGAGGGCCGGCCCTCTATGGCGCGCCCTAGGAGGAGTCCTACTCCCACCGAGAGTAGGATTCCCCCCTTCCAAGTAGTAGGAGTAGGAGTCAAGGAAAGGGGAGAGAGAAGAGAAGGAAGGAGGGGGCGCAGCCCCTCCCCCTAGTCCAATTCGGACTAGGCCTTGGGGGGCGTGCAGCCTCTCCTCTCTCTTTCCCCTAAAGCCCAATAAGGCCCATATACTCCCCGGCGAATTCCGTAACTCTCCGGTACTCCGAAAAATACCAGAATCACTCGGAACCTTTCCGATGTCCGAATATAGTCGTCCAATATATCGATCTTTACATCTCGACCATTTCGAGACTCCTCGGCATGTCCCCGATCTCATACGGGACTCCGAACTACCTTCGGTACATCAAAACACATAAACTCATAATATAACCGTCATTGAACTTTAAGCGTGCGGACCCTACGGGTTCGAGAACAATGTAGACATGACCGAGACACGTCTCCGGTCAATAACCAATAGCGGAACCTGGATGCTCATATTGGCTCCCACATATTCTACGAAGATCTTTATCTGTCAAACCACATACAACATACGTTGTTCCCTTTGTCATCGGTATGTTACTTGCCCGAGATTCGATCGTCGGTATCTCAATACCTAGTTCAATCTCGGTACCGGAAAGTCTCTTTACTTGTTCTGTAATACATCATCCCGCAACTAACTCATTAGTTGCAATGCTTGTGAGGCTTATAACGATGTGCATTACCGAGTGGGCCCGGAGATACCTCTCCGACAATCGGAGTGACAAATCCTAATCTCGAAATACGCCAACCCAACAAGTACCTTCGGAGACACCTGTAGAGCACCTTTATAATCACCCAGTTATGTTGTGACGTTTGGTAGCACACAAAGTGTTCCTCCGGTAAACGGGAGTTGCATAATCTCATAGTCATAGGAACATGCATAAGTCATGAAGAAAGCAATAGCAGAATACTAAACGATCGAGTGCTAAGCTGACGGAATGGGTCAAGTCAATCACATCATTCTCCTAATGATGTGATCCCGTTAATCAAATGACAGCTCATGTCAATGGCTAGGAAACATAACCATCTTTGATCAACGAGCTAGTCAAGTAGAGGCATACTAGTGATACTCTGTTTGTCTATGTATTCACACAAGTATTATGTTTCCGGTTAATACAATTCTAGCATGAATAATAAACATTTATCATGATATAAGGAAATAAATAATAACTTTATTATTGCCTCTAGGGCATATTTCCTTCAATATGCACGACTAGAACACAAAGAGTTGTGGGCGATAATAGTCATACTGCTTACTAGCATGTCATACTTTGATTCGGCGGTATTGTTGGATGAAGTGGCTCAGACCAACATTACGTGTACGCTTACGCGAGACTGGTTCTACCGATGTGCTTCGCACACAGGTGGCTAGTGGGTGTCTGTTTCTCCAACTTTAGTTGAACCGAGTGTGACTACGCCCGGTCCTTGTTGAAGGTTAAAACAACAACCTTGACGAAAAATCATTGTGGTTTTTGACGCATAGGTAAGAACGGTTCTTGCTAAGCTCGTAGCAGCCACGTAAAACTTGCAACAACAAAGTAGAGGACGTCTAACTTGTTTTTGCAGGGCATGTTGTGATGTGATATGGTCAAGATGTGATTATATAAATTGTTGTATGAGATGATCATGTTTTGTAACACAGTTATCGGCAACTGGCAGGAGCCATATGATTGTCGCTTTATTGTATGAAATGCAATCGCCATGTAATTGCTTTACTTTATCACTAAGTGGTAGCAATAGTCGTAGAAGCAATAGTTGGCGAGACGACAACGATGCTTCGATGGAGATCAAGGTGTCAAGCCGGTGACGATGGTGATCATGACGGTGCTTTGGAGATGGAGATCAAAGGCACAAGATGATGATGGCCATATCATATCACTTATATTGATTGCATGTGATGTTTATCCTTTATGCATCTTATTTTGCTTAGTTCGGCGGTAGCATTATAAGATGATCTCTCACTAAATTTCAAGGTATAAGTGTTCTCCTAGAGTATGCACCATTGCTACAGTTCGTCGTGCCGACACACCACGTGATGATCGGGTGTGATAAGCTCTACGTTCACATACAACGGGTGCAAGCCAGTTTTGCACACGCAGAATACTCGGATTAAACTTGACAACCTAGCATATGCAGATATGGCCTCGGAACACTGAGACTGAAAGGTCGAGCGTGAATCATATAGTAGATATGATCAACATAGTGATGTTCACCATTGAAAACTACTCCATCTCACGTGATGATCGGACATGGTTTAGTTGATATGGATCATGTGATCACTTAGACGATTAGAGGGATGTCTATCTAAGTGGGAGTTCTTAAGTAATATGATTACTTGAACTTTAATTTATCATGAACTTAGTACCTAATAGTATTTTGCATGTCTATGTTGTTGTAGATAGATGGCCCGTGTTGTTGTTTCGTTGAATTTTAATGCGTTCCTAGAGAAAGCTAAGTTGAAAGATGATGGTAGCAATTACACGGACTGGGTCCGTAACTTGAGGATTATCCTCATTGCTGCACAGAAGAATTACGTCTTGGAAGCACCGCTAGGTGACAAACCCGTTGCAGGAGCAACGCCAGATGTTATGAACGTCTGGCAGAGCAAATCTGATGACTACTCGATAGTTCAGTGGGCCATGCTTTATGGCTTAGAACCGGGACTTCAACGACGTTTTGAACATCATGGAGCATATGAGATGTTCTAGGAGTTGAAGTTAATATTTCAAGAAAATGCCTGGATTGAGAGATATGAAGTCTCCAATAAGTTCTACAGCTGCAAGATGGAGGAGAATAGTTCTGTCAGTGAACATATACTCAGAATGTCTGGGTACCACAACCACTTGACTCAACTGGGAGTTAATCTTCCTGATGATAGTGTCATTCACAGAGTTCTTCAATCACTGCCACCAAGCTACAAGAGCGTTACTGATGAACTATAATATGCAAGGGATGGATAAGACAACTCCCGAGCTCTTCGCGATGCTAAAGGCTGCAGAGGTAGAAATCAAGAAAGAGCATCAAGTGTTGATGGTCAACAAGACCACCAGTTTCAAGAAAAAGGGTAAAGGGAAGAAGGGGAACTTCAAGAAGAACAACAAGCAAGTTGCTGCTCCAGTGAAGAAGCCCAAGTCTGGACCTAAGCCTGAGACTGAGTGCTTCTACTGCAAAGGGACTGCTCACTGGAAGCGGAACTGCCCCAAGTATTTGGCGGATAAGAAGGATGGCAAAGTGAAAGGGGCTACGGTTAAGTGAAGATTGGCTAAGGACGAGGTGCCGATGCGCGTGGGAAATGGTTCCAAAGTTGATGTGATCGCCGTCGGCACGCTACCTCTACATCTACCTTCGGGGTTAGTTTTAAACCGAAATAATTGTTATTTGGTGCCAGCGTTGAGCATGAACATTATATCTGGATCTTGTTCGATGCGAGGTGGTTATTCATTTAAATCAGAGAATAATGGTTGTTCTATTTATATGAGTAATATCTTTTATGGTCATGCACCCTTGATGAGTGGTCTATTTTTACTAAATCTTGATAGTAGTGATACACATGTTCATAGTATTGAAGCCAAAAGATATAAGTTTAATAATGGTAGTGCAACTTATTGGTGGCACTGCCGTTTAGGTCATATTGGTGTAAAGCGCATGAAGAAACTCCATGCTGATGGGCTTTTGGAATCACTTGATTATGAATCACTTGATGCTTGCGAACCATGCCTCATGGGCAAGATGACTAAGACTCCGTTCTCCGGAACAATGGAGCGAGCAACAGACTTGTTGGAAATTATGCATACTGATGTATGCGGTCCGATGAGTGTTGATGCTCGCGGCGGGTATCGTTATTTTCTTACCTTCATAGATGATTTGAGCAGATATGGGTATATCTACTTGATGAAACATAAGTCTGAAACATTTGAAAGTTCAAAGAATTTCAGAGTGAAGTGGAAAATCATCGTAACAAGAAAATAAAGTTTCTATGATCTGATCGTGGAGGAGATATTTGAGTTACGAGTTTGGTCTTCATTTGAAACAATGCAGAATAGTTTTGCAACTCACGCCACCCGGAACACCACAACGTAATGGTGTGTCTGAACATCGTAATCGTACTTTATTAGATATGGTGCAATCTATGATGTCTCTTACTGATTTACCACTATCGTTTTGGGGTTATGCTTTAGAGATGGCTGCATTCACGTTAAATAAGGCACCATATAAATCCATTGAGACGACACCTTATGAACGGTGGTTTGGCAAGAAACCCAAGTTGTCGGTTCTTAAAGTTTGGTGCTGCGATGCTTTTGTGAAAAAGCTTCAACCTGATAAGCTCAAACCCAAATCAGAGAAATGTGTCTTCATAGGATACCCAAAGGAGACTGTTGAGTACACCTTCTATCACAGATCCGAAGGCAAGATATTCGTTGCTAAGAATGGATCCTTTCTAGAGAAGGAGTTTCTCTCGAAAGAAGTGAGTGGGAGGAAAGTAGAACTTGATGAGGTAACTGTACCTGCTCCCTTATTGGAAAGTAGTTCATCACAAAAATTAGTTCCAGTGATTCCTACACCAGTAAGTGAGGAAGCTAATGATGATGATCATGAAACTTCTGATCAAGTTACTGCCGAACCTCGTAGGGCAACCAGAGTAAGATCCGCACCAGAGTGGTACGGTAATCCTGTTCTGGAGGTCATGTTACTTGACAATGACGAACCTACAAACTATGAGGAAGCGATGATGAGCCCAGATTCCGCAAAATGGCTTGAGGCCATGAAATCTGAGATGGGATTCATGTATGAGAACAAAGTGTGGACTTTGGTTGACTTGCCCGATGATCGGCAAGCCATAGAGAATAAATGGATCTTCAAGAAGAAGATTGACGCTGACGGTAATGTTACTGTCTACAATGCTCAACTTGTTGCGAAAGGTTTTGACAAGTTCAAGGAGTTGACTACGATGAGACCTTCTCACCCGTAGCGATGCCTAAGTCCGTCCGAATCATGTTAGCAATTGCCGCATTTTATGATTGTGAAATTTGGCAAATGGATGTCAAAACTGCATTCCTTAATGGATATCTTAAAGAAGAGTTGTATATGGTGCAACCAGAAGGTTTTGTCGATCCAAAAGGTGCTAACAAAGTGTGTAAGCTCCAGTGATCCATTTATGGACTGGTGCAAGCATCTCGGAGTTGGAATATACGCTTTGATAGTGTGATCAAAGCATATGGTTTTATACAGACTTTTGGAGAAGTCTGTATTTACAAGAAAGTTAGTGGGAGCTCTGTGGCATTTTTGATATTATATGTGGATGACATATTGTTGATCGGAAATGATACTGAATTACTAAATAGCATAAAAGGATACTTGAATAAGATTTTTTTCAATGAAAGACCTCGGTGAAGCTGCTTATATATTAGGCATCAAGATCTATAGAGATAGATCAAGACGCTTAATTGGACTTTCACAAAGCATATACCTTGATAAAGTTTTGAAGAAGTTCAAAATGGATCAAGCAAAGAAAGGATTCTTGCCTGTATTACAAGGTGTGAAGTTGAGCCAGACTCAATGCCCGACCACTGCAGAAGATAGAGAGAAAATGAAAGTCATTCCCTATGCTTCAGCCATAGGTTCTATCATGTATGCAATGTTGTGTACCAGACCTGATCTGTGCCTTGCTATTAGTTTAGCAGGGAGGTACCAAAGTAATCCAGGAGTGGATCACTGGATAGCGGTCAAGAACATCCTAAAATACCTGAAAAGGACTAAGGATATGTTTCTCGTTTATGGAGGTGACAAATAGCTCATCGTAAACAGTTACGTCGATGCAAGCTTTGACACTGATCCGGATGACTTTAAATCACAAACCGGATACATATTTTTATTGAATGGCGGAGCTGTCAGTTAGTGCAGTTCCAAGCAGAGCATCGTGGCGGGATCTACGTGTGAAGCGGAGTACATAGCTGCTTCGGAAGCAGCAAATGAAGGAGTCTGGATGAAGGAGTTCATATCTAATCTAGGTGTCATACTAGTGCATCGGGTCCAATGAAAATCTTTTGTGACAATACTGGTGCAATTGCCTTGGCAAAGGAATCCAGATTTCACAAGAGAACCAAGCACATCAAGAGACGCTTCAATTCCATCCGCGATCAAGTCAAGGAGAGAGACATAGAGATTTGCAAGATACATACGGATCTGAATGTTGCAGACCCATTGACTAAGCCTCTCTCACGAACAAAACATGATCAGCACCAAGACTCCATGGGTGTTAGAATCATTACTATGTAATCTAGATTATTGACTCTAGTGCAAGTGGGAGACTGAAGGAAATATGCCCTAGAGGCAATAATAAAGTTGTTATTTATATTTCCTTATATCATGATAAATGTTTATTATTCATGCTGGAATTGTATTAACCGGAAACTTAGTACATGTGTGAATACATAGACAAAATGAGTGTCACTAGTATGCCTCTACTTGACTAGCTCGTTAATCAAAGATGGTTAAGTTTCCTAGCCATGGATATGAGTTGTCATTTGATTAATGGGATCACATCATTAGAGAATGATGTGATTGACTTGACCCATCCGTTAGCTTAGCACGATGATCGTTTAGTTTGTTGCTTTTGCTTTCTTCATAACTTATACATGTTCCTATGACTATGAGATTATGCAAATCCCGAATACTGGAGGAACACTTAGTGTGCTATCAAACGTCACAACGAAACTAGGTGATTATAAAGATGCTCTACAGGTGTCTCCCATGGTGTTTGTTGAGTTGGCATAGATCGAGATTAGGATTTGTCACTCCGATTGTCGGAGAGGTATCTCTAGGCCCTCTCGGTAATGCACATCACTATAAGCCTTCCAAGCAATGTGACTAATGAGTTAGTTACAGGATGATGCATTACGGAACAAGTAAAGAGACTTGCTGGTAACGAGATTGAACTAGGTATTGAGATACCGACGATCGAATCTCGGGAAAGTAACATACCGATGACAAAGGGAACAACGTATGTTGTTATGCGGTTTGACCAATAAAGATCTTCGTAGAATATGTAGGAACCAATATGAGCATCTAGGTTACGCTATTGGTTATTGACCGGAGATGAGTCTCGGTCATGTCTACATAGTTCTCGAACCCGTAGGGTCCGCACGCTTAACGTTCGATGACGATCGGTATTATGAGTTTATGTGTTTTGATGTACCGACGGTTGTTTGGAGTCCCAGATGTGATCATGGACATGAAGAGGAGTCTCGAAATGGTCGAGACATAAATATTGATATATTGGAAGGCTATGTTTGGACATCGGAATGGTTCCGGGTGAGTTCGGGCATTTACCGGAGTACCGGAGGGTTACCGGAACCCCCCGGGGAGTTATTGGGCCTTAATGGGCCATAGTGAAGAGAGAGAGGGGCGGCCAGGGCAGGCCGCACGCCCCCTCTCCCTTGGGTCCGAATTGGACTAGGGAAGGGGGGCAGCGCCCCCCTTTCCTTCTCCCTCTCTCCTCCTTCCCTCTTCTCCTACTCCAACTAGGGAAAGGGGGAATCCTACTCCCACCGGGAGTAGGACTCCCCCCTTGGGCACGCCATGAGAGGGATGGCCCTCCCCCTCATCCACTCCTTTATATACGGGGGAGGGGGCACCCCATAGACACACAAGTTGATTGTTTAGCCGTGTGCGGTGCCCCCCTCCACAGATTTCCACCTCGGTCATATCGTTGCAGTGCTTAGGCGAAGCCCTGCGCTGGTAGCTTCATCATCACCGTCACCACGCCGTCGTGCTGACGAAACTCTCCCTCGACCTCAGCTGGATCTAGAGTTCGTGGGACGTCACCGAGCTGAACGTGTGCAGATTGCGAAGGTGTCGTATCTTCGGTGCTAGGATCGGTCGGATCGTCAAGACGTACGACTACATCAACCGCGTTGTCATGACGCTTCCGCTTACGGTCTACGAGGGTATGTGGACAACACTCTCCCCTCTCGTTGCTATGCATCACCTAGATGGATCTTGCGTGTGCGTAGGAAATTTTTTGAAATTACTGTGTTCCCCAACAAACGGCGGCCCCCACAACCGCCAAACATCATCTCCATATCAGCCTCGAGTACTCTGAAAGGATGGATCCGGCAGATGTCTCGTCCTTAAAAGAGCTGCTAGATTGCATGGCCGCCCTGGGGGTCGCAACAGACTATGATCGGATTGGGCCTAAACCCGACCAGAGGGAAATCAAGTCCCCACCGGTCACCCATATGGTAGCGGTCGTTGAGGAACGAGCCGAGAACGATTCCTCCCCCAAGTTAAAAACCAGCTATATTCGGATCTCCGAGCCCTGTGAGCCGGATACCCATCCCCGGGAAAAGATAGT
Organism: Triticum aestivum; assembly: GCF_018294505.1. NCBI lineage: Eukaryota > Viridiplantae > Streptophyta > Magnoliopsida > Poales > Poaceae > Triticum > Triticum aestivum. Next base: position 428,353,364 of record NC_057802.1, read on the forward strand.
ATGTCCTCCGAACACAAGATCAGCCATTGAGCCCGGAAGTCCTCAGGACCCTCCCGATCTTGAACTAGTGAACTCGAAGACTCTTCAAGCTCCGGACTCGATCGTGGATCAGGACGCGGATTTTAGCCCGCCCACCCACCACAATCAATATTCCTGAAGTAATTCAGACCCTCCAGACATATGCGACCTAATGTTTGTATGGCGGCAACCTCAGGAAACGGTCCATCACTTCTGGGCCTGGTTCCTCCTCGTTAAAAACAAGATTAAAGGTTGTTGCGATGACGATGTGGTTTCAGTTTTCTGCCGCAACTGTACGAATGAGGGAATTCTCAATGCCCTCAACCGCCACCGCATACTGCACTTTGCAGATTTGGCACACATAGTACAGAAATACTGCGCAATGGAAAGCGCCTGGAAAGCCCAGATAGCCCGGTGGGAACCTCCTGCCTTTAGGCAGTCCCCCGTACGGGCAAAAAGGATGCACCCCTATGGAGCACCCGATCATCAGCCTATTGACAAGAAAAACAAGCCCTTCACGGGACATAGAACCATCCTTGACGTACTGCTCGACAGGCCATGTCAGATACATACGACGCCGAACACCGAACCAACGCATAGCCTTTGGACATGTTGGGTACTCCAGCAAGTGGGTAAGAGCGGCAAGGTTATCCTCACCAATACTACCCCTGAGAAGCACTCTTCGGAGGATGATGATCTCAACATATTTACGGTCTTCGAGGCCTTTTCTTCAAATAATCGGCGCAAAAGGGTGCTCCGCGACCTCGCCGAAGTCAACCAAGTAACCACAATGAACCCTTGGAACGATACGGTAATAACTTTCACCGCCGATGACGAACCAAGGGCCCCAGTCCGAGCACCAGCCGCCTTGGTCTTAAACCCAATTGTGGACGGCTTTCGACTCTCCAAAGTACTCATGGATGGCGGCAGCGGACTTAACCTCATCTATGAAGATATGCTCGATATAATGCAAATGGACAAGAGTCGCATCGAGCAAAGCAGTACCACCTTTCGAGGTATTATCCCCAGTTGAGAAGCGCGATGCTCAGGAAAAATTAAACTCGACGTAGTATTCAGCACGCCTGATAACTACAGGTCCGAAGAGTTGCTCTTCCATGTGGCCCCTTTCAATAGCGGATATCACACCCTTTTGGGGCGGGACGCCTTCGCACGCTTCCAAGCCATCCCCCATTACGGGTATAGGAAGCTTAAAATGCCAGGGCCCAATGGAGTAATCACTATCACCAGTGATCCGGATATAGCACTCCGCGCCGAAAACAAAACCGCATCCTTGGCCCTCGAGGCACTATCCGAGGCCCTCGCGGCCAAGGAGCTAGCTGAGGGAGTCCTGGACTAAGGGGTCCTTGGGCGTCCGGTCTGTTAGCCATGGGTCGGACTGATGGGCTGTGAAGATACGAAGACCGAAGACTGCACCCATGTCCGGATGGGACTCTCCTTGGCGTGGAAGGCAAGCTTGGCGACCAAATATGTAGATTCCTTTCCTTTGTAACCGACCTTGTGTAACCCTAGATCCTCCCGGTGTCTACATAAACCGGAGGACTTAGTCCGGAGGGGGGATATACTCATTACCATAGTCATACGGGCTAGACTTCTAGGGTTTAGCCATTACGATCTCGTGGTAGATCAACTCTTGTAATACTCATATTCATCAAGATCAATCAAGCAGGAAGTAGGGTATTATTACCTCCATAGCGAGGGCCCGAACCTGGGTAAACATCGTGTTCCCTGTCTCTTGTTACCGTCGACCTTAGACGCACAGTTCGGGACCCCCTACCCGAGATCCGCCGGTTTTGACACCAACATTGGTGATTTCATTGAGAGTTCCACTATGTCGTCGACGACAGGATCGATGACTCGCCTCGTCCTTAAAGACAATATAACCGCCGGAGGAGAACTGGCCCCAGGCCAAACCCTCCGGCTGGGCAGCTTTACCATGACCGCTCGTTCGGCCGTTAAGCCGACGATGACCTCTCGGGCCATCGAAGATCCTCTTCGTATCGACCCCAAACACTCCAAGCAGATGGATCCGGCGGACTTTTCATCTTTAAACGAGCTCCTTGATCGCATCGCCGCCCTGGGAGTCACCACACATTACGATCGGATCGGGCTTAAACCCGACCAAAGAGAAATCAAATCTCCACCGGTCACCCACCAGATAGCGGTAGTCGAGGAGCAAGACGGCGACTCTTCCCCTATACTGAAGACGGACTATGTCCAGATCGTCGACCCTGCAGAGCCGGATACCCATCAGCAAAAGGAGGTGACCGGCCTTCCGAATATAGGATCGGACGGCGGGCATAAGCAACCAGAAGATACTCCGGGGCCCGGACTGTTAAGTCTGGAAAACCTTCAGTCTCCGGATCATCGATCGAGTCAGGGTCCGGATCCAATTCCACCCACCCACCCAGACATAAGCGCTCTCATGAGCATACAACAGCAGTCTCAGGAAACGGTCCACCACTTCTGGGCCAGATTCCTCCTTGTCAAGGACAAGGTTAAAGATTGCCACGACGAGGACGCGATATCAGCGTTCTGCAACAATTGCATGAACGAAGGAATCCTCAATGCCATTAATCGCCGCTGCATACTACACTTCGCTGACTTGGCAATTATCGTATAGAAGTACAGCGCAATGGAAAGCGCCTGGAAAGATCAGGCAGTTTGTTGGGAGCCATCGGTCCCAACTCAACCGCTGGTCCAGGCGAAAAGGGCGCATCCCCGTGACACGCCCAGTCCAATAGCCAAGAAATATAAACCCATTACGTGGCACGGAACCGTTCTGGAGGGATGGCTCGATGGCCCATGCAAAATACGCACAACACCGGACACCATACCAACCCACAGCCTTAGAGCATGTTGGATACTCCGGCAGGTAGCCAAGAGCGGCGACGACATCCTTACCAAAAACACCCCAGAGCAACACCCTCCAGAAGACGACGACCCCAGAGTATTGACGGTCTTCGGGACATTCGCTTCAAACAATAAGCGCAAAAGGGCACTCCGCGACCTCGCCGAAGTCTGTCAAATCGCCGCGATAAACCCTTGGAACGACATGGCTATAACCTTTAATGCCGGTGACGAACCAAAATACAGGACAGTCCGAGCACCAGCCGCATTAGTCCTCAGTCCCATCGTGGACGGCTTTCGACTCACCAAGGTCCTCATGGACGGCGGCAGCGGACTAAACCTCATATATGAGGATACACTCCACAAGATGGAAATAAACAGAAGCCGCATCAAGCAAAGCAGCACGGCCTTCCGAGGAATCATTCCCAGTCGGGAGGCGTGGTTGCTACCTCTTGAGCACTGCGTTGGTTTTCCCTTGAAGAGGAAAGGGTGATGCAGTAAAGTAGCGTAAGTATTTCCCTCAGTTTTTGAGAACCAAGGTATCAATCCAGTAGGAGGCCACGCTCGAGTCCCACGCACCTACACAAACAAATAAGAACCTCGCAACCAACGCGATAAAGGGGTTGTCAATCCCTTCACGGTCACTTACGAGAGTGAGATCTGATAGATATGATAAGATAATATTTTTGGTATTTTTTATGATAAAGACTAAAAGTAAAGATTGCAAAATAAACAAAGATAGAAATAGCTTATTGACGGAAGATTAATATGATGGAAAATAGACCCAGGGGCCATAGGTTTCACTAGTGGCTTCTCTCAAGATAGCATAAGTATTACGGTGGGTGAACAAATTATTGTCGAGCAATTGATAGAATTGAGCATAGTTATGAGAATATCTAGGTATGATCATGTATATAGGCATCATGTCTGCGACAAGTAGACCGAAACGATTCTGCATCTACTACTATTACTCCACACATCGACCGCTATCCAGCATGCATCTAGAGTATTAAGTTCAAAAGAACAGAGTAATGCTTTAAGCAAGATGACATGATGTAGAGGGCTAAACTCATGCAATATGATATAAACCCCATCTTGTTATCCTCAATGGCAAAAATACAATACGTTCCTTGCTGCCCCTGCTGTCGCTAGGAAAGGACACCGAAAGATTGAACCCAAAGCTAAGCACTTCTCCCATTGCAAGAAAGATCAATCTAGTAGGCCAAACCAAACTGATAATTCGAAGAGACTTGCAAAGATAACCAATCATACATAAAAGAATTCAGAGAAGATTCAAATGTAGTTCATAGATAATCTTGATCATAAACCCACAATTCATCGGTCTCGACAAACACACCGCAAAAGAAGATTACATCTAATAGATCTCCAAGAAAATCGACGAGAACTTTGTATTGAGATCCAAAGAGAGAGAAGAAGCCGTCTAGCTAATAACTATGGACCCGAAGATCTGAGGTAAACTACTCACGCATCATCGGAGAGGCTATGGTGTTGATCTAGAAGCCCTCCGTGATCAATGCCCCCTCCGGCAGGACACCGGAAAAGGCCCCAAGATGGGATCTCACGGGTACAGAAGGTTGCGGCGGTGGAATTAGGTTTTCGTGGATGCTTCTGATGGTTTGGGGGTACGGAGATATATATAGGAGGAAGAAGTAGGTCGGTGGAGCCACGAGGGGCCCACGAGGGTGGAGGGCGCGCCCTAGGGGGGTAGGCGTGCCCCCCTACCTCGTGGCCTCCTCGGTGATTTCTTGACCTCCACTCCAAGTCCTCTGGATCACGTTTGTTCCAAAAATCACGTTCCTGAAGGTTTCATTCCGTTTGGACTCCGTTTGATATTCCTTTTCTGCGAAACACTGAAATAGGCAAAAAAACAGCAATCTGGGCTGGGCCTCTGGTTAATAGGTTAATCCCAAAAATAATATAAAAGTGTATAAATAAGCCCATTAAACATCCAAAACAGAATATATAATAGCATGGAACAATCAAACATTATAGATACGTTGGAGACGTATCAAGCATCCCCAAGCTTAATTCCTGCTCGTCCTCGAGTAGGTAAATGATAAAAACAGAATTTTTGATGTGGAATGCTACTTAACATAATTTTCAATGTAATTCACTTATTTGTGGTATGAATCTTCAGATCCAAAAGATTCAAGATAAGAGTTTAATATTGACATAAAAATAATAATACTTCAAGCATACTAACTAAGCAATCATGTCTTCTCAAAATAACATGGCCAAAGAAAGTTACCCCTACAAAATCATATAGTCTGGCTATGCTCTATCTTCATCACACAAAGTACTTAATCATACACAACCCCGATGACAAGCCAAGCAATTGTTTCAGACTTTTGATGTTCTCAAACTTTTTCAATTTTCACACAATACATGAGCGTGAGCCATGGACATAGCACTATATGTGGAATAGAATGGTGGTTGTGGAGAAGACAAAAAAGGGAGAAGATAGTCTCACATCAACTAGGCATATCAATGGGCTATGGAGATGCCCATTAATAGATATCAATGTGAGTGAGTAGGGATTGCCATGCAATGGATGCACTAGAGCTATAAGTGTATGAAAGCTCAAAAAGAAAGTAAGTGGGTGTGCATCCAACTCGCTTGCTCACGAAGACCTAGGGCATTTTGAGGAAGCCCATCATTGGAATATACAAGCCAGGTTCTATAATGTAAAATTCCCACTAGTATATGAAAATGACAACATAGCAGACTCTCTATCATGAAGATCATGGTGCTACTTTTGAAGCACAAGTGTGGTAAAAGGATAGTAACATTGTCCCTTCTCTCTTTTTCTCTCTTTTTTTTCATTTGGGCCTTTTCTCCTTTTTTTATGGCCTCTTTTTTTTCTTTTTTTCTTTTTCGTCCGGAGTCTCATCCCGACTTATGGGGGAATCATAGTCTCCATCATCCTTTCCTCACTTGGGACAATGCTCTAATAATGACGATCATCACACTTTTATTTACTTACAACTCAAGAATTACAACTCAATACTTAGAACAACAATATGACTCTATGTGAATGCCTCCGGCGGAGGACCGGGATATGCAATGAATCAAGAGTGACATGTATAAAAAATTATGAACGATGGCTTTGCCACAAATACGATGTCAACTACATGATCATGCAAAGCAATATGACAATGATGAAGCGTGTCATAGCAAACAGAACGGTGGTAAGTTGCATAGCAATGTATCTCGGAATGGCTATGGAAATGCCATAATAGGTAGGTATGGTGGCTGTTTTGAGGAAGGTATATGGTGGGTGTATGATACCGGCAAAAAGTGTGCGGTATTAGAGAGGCTAGCAATGGTGGAAGGGTGAGAGTGCGTATAATCCATGGACTCAACATTAGTCATAAAGAACTCATATACTTGTTGCAAAAATCTATTAGTTATCAAAACAAAGTATTACGCGCATGCTCCTAGGGGAATATATTGGTAGGAAAAGACCATCGCTCGTCCCCGACCGCCACTCATAAGGAAGACAATCAATAAATAAATCATGCTCCGACTTCATCACATAACGGTTCACCATACGTGCATGCTACGGGAGTCACAAACTTTAACACAAGTATTTCTCAAATTCATAACTACTCAACTAGCATGACTCTAATATCACCATCTTCATATCTCAAAACAATTATCAAGCATCAAACTTTTCTTAGTATTCAACGCACTTATAAGAAAGTTTTTACTAATCTTGGATGCCTATCATATTAGAACTACCTTCTCAATTTAAGCAAATTACCATGATGTTTTGTAGGACTCTCAAAATAATATAAGTGAAGCATGAGAGAACAATATTTTCTATAAAACAAAACCACCGCCGTGCTCTAAAAGATATAAGTGAAGCACTAGAGCAAAAACTATATAGCTCAAAAGATATAAGTGAAGCACATAGAGTATTCTAATAATTTCCGAATCATGTGTGTCTCTCTCAAAAGGGTGTGTACAGCAAGGATTATTTTGGCAAACTAACAAACAAAGACTCAAATCATACAAGACGCTCCAATCAAAACACATATCATGTGGTGAAAAAAAATATAGCTCCAAGTAAAGTTACCGATGGATGAGGACGAAAGAGGGATTTTTGGTGTCCTTAGATTATCTTGGGGTGCCATGGGCATCCCCAAGCTTAGGCTCTTGCCACTCCTTGTTCCATAATCCATCAAATCGTTTACCCAAAACTTGAAAACTTCACAACACAAAACTTAACAGAAAATCTCATGAGCTCCGTTAGCGAAAGAAAACAAAACACCACTTCAAGGTACGGTAATGAACTCATTTTTTATTTATATTGGTGTTAAACCTACTGTATTCCAACTTCTCTATGGTTTATAAACTATTTTACTAGCCATCTATTCATCAAAATAAGCAAATAACACACGAAAAACAGAATCTGTCAAAAACAGAACAGTCTGCAGTAATCTGTAACTAACGCAAACTTCTGGAACTCTAAAAATTCTGCCAAAATAGGACGACCTAAATAATTTGTTTATTGATCTGCTGCAATTGGAATCAATATTATATCACGTTCTGGTAATCTTTAACAATTGTTTTCGTGAACAGAAAGTTTCTGGAATTTTCAGCAAGATCAAATAACTATCATCCAAGAAGTTCCTATAGGTTTAACTTGGCACAAACACTAATTAAAACACAAAAACAAATCTAACCAGAGGATAGATCAAAGATTTACTCCTAAACAGAAGCAAAAAGCAAAAAACTAAAAATAAAATTGGGTTGCCTCCCAACAAGCGCTATCGTTTAACGCCCCTAGCTAGGCATAAAAACAAGGATAGATCTAGGTATTGCCATCTTTGGTAGGCAATCCATAAGTGGCTCTCATAATAGATTCATAAGGTAATTTAATTTTCTTTCTAGGAAAGTGTTCCATGCCTTTCCTTAACGAAAATTGGAATCTAATATTCCCTTCCTTCATATCAATAATTGCACCAATCGTTCTAAGAAAAGGTCTACCAAGAATAATAGGACATGAAGGATTGCAATCTATATCAAGAACAATAAAATCTACGGGCACATAGTTCCTATTTGCAATGATATGAACATCATTAATTCTTCCCGTAGGTTTCTTAATAGTGGAATCCGCAAGGTGTAAGTTTAAAGAGCAATCATCAAATTCGCGGAAACCTAACAAATCACATAAAGTTTTTGAATCGTGGAAACACTAGCACCCAAATCACACAAAGCATAGCATTCATGATCTTTAATTTTATTTTAATAGTAGGTTCCCACTCATCATAAAGTTTTCTAGGGATAGAAACTTCCAACTCAAGTTTTTCTTCATAAGATTGCATTAAAGCATCAATGATATGTTTAGTAAAAGCTTTATTTTGATTATAAGCATGAGGAGAATTTAGCACGGATTGCAACAAGGAAATATAATCTATCAAAGAGCAATTATCATAATTAAATTTCTTGAAATCCAAAATAGTGGGTTCATTGATATCTAAAGTTTTGACCTCTTCAATCCCACTTTTACAAATTTTAGCATCATGATTTAAAAACTCCGATTTTTTGGAACGCCTTCTAGGTAAAGGTGGCTCATCTCCAGTCCCATAATTATCAAGATTCATATTGCCAAACAAAGATTTAATAGGAGACACATCAATAACTTCTATATCTTCCTCTTTATTCTCATAAAAATTAGAAGAACACGCTTTGACAAAGCAATCTTTCTTAGCACGCATCCTAGCGGTTCTTTCTTTGCACTCATCAATGGAAATTCTCATAGCTTTGAGAGACTCATTGATATCATGCTTAGGTGGAATATATCTAAGTTTCAAAGAATCAACATCAAGAGAAATTCTATCAACGTTCCTAGCCAATTCATCCACCTTACGCATTTTTTCTTCAAGCAAAGCGTTGAAATTCTTTTGCGAATTCATAAAATCCTTAACACTAGTCTCAAATTCAGAGGGCGTCTTATTAAAATTTCCATAAGAGTTATTGTAGGAATTACCATAATTATTAGAGGAATTACTAGGATACGGCCTAGGATTAAAGTTTCCTCTATACGCGTTGTTACCAAAATTATTCCTACCAACAAAATTCACATCCATAGATTCATTATTATTCTCAATCAAAGTAGACAATGGCATATCATTAGGATCACAAGAAACACTTTTAGTAGCAAATAATTTCATAAGTTCATCCATCTTTCCACTCAAAACATTAATTTCTTCTATTGCATGCACTTTTTTATTAGTAGATCTTTCGGTGTGCCATTGAGAATAATTAACCATAATATTATCTAGGAGTTTAGTAGCTTCTCCTAAAGTGATTTCCATAAAAGTGCCTCCCGCGGCCGAATCTAAAAGATTTCTAGAAGCAAAATTCAATCCGGCATAAAAAAATTGTATAATCATCCAAAGATTCAAACCATGTGTAGGGCAATTACGTATTATTAATTTCATCCTCTCCCAAGCTTGTGCAACATGTTCATGATCAAGTTGCTTAAAATTCATGATATCGTTTCTAAAAGAGATGATTTTAGCGGGAGGAAAATACTTAGAGATAAAAGCATCTTTGCATTTATTCCATGAATCAATACTATTTTTAGGCAAAGACGAAAACCAAGCTTTAGCACGATCTCTAAGCGAAAAGGAAATAGCTTCAATTTAACAATATCATTATCCACATCTTTCTTCTTTTGCATACCACACAAATCAGCAAAGCTATTCAGATGGGTAGCGGCATCTTCACTAGGAAGGCCGGCGAATTGATCTTTCATGACAAGATTCAGCAAAGCAGCATTAATTTCACAAGATTCAGCATCGGTAAGAGGAGCAACCGGAGTGCTAAGAAAATCATTGTTGTTGGTATTGGTAAAGTCACACAATTTAGTATTATCTTGAGCCATAGTGACGAGCAAACAATCCAACACACGAGCAAACAAGAAGCGAGCGAAAAAGAGGCGAACGAAAAAGAGAGGGCGAATAAAACGGCAAGGGTGAAGTGGGGGAGAGGAAAACGAGAGGCAAATGGAAAATAATGTAATGCGAGGGATAAGAGTTTGTGATGGGTACTTCGTATGTTGCCTTGTGCGTAGATCTCCATGGCAACGGCGCCAGAAATGGCTAGTTGCTGGGAGATCAAATCTTAACTTGACTTGGCATAAGCCTCCCCGGCAACGGCGCCAGAAATCCTTGTTGCTACCTCTTGAGCACTGCGTTGATTTTCCCTTGAAGAGGAAAGGGCGATGCAGTAAAGTAGCGTAAGTATTTCCCTCGGTTTTTGAGAACCAAGGTATCAATCCAGTAGGAGGCCACGCTCGAGTCCCACGCACCTACACAAACAAATAAGAACCTCGCAACCAACGTGATAAAGGGGTTGTCAATCCCTTCATGGTCACTTACGAGAGTGAGATCTGATAGATATGATAAGATAATATTTTTGGTATTTTTTATGATAAAGACTAAAAGTAAAGATTGCAAAATAAACAAAGATAGAAATAGCTTATTGACGGAAGATTAATATGATGGAAAATAGACCCAGGGGCCATAGATTTCACTAGTGGCTTCTCTCAAGATGGCATAAGTATTACGGTGGGTGAACAAATTACTGTCGAGCAATTGATAGAATTGAGCATAGTTATGAGAATATCTAGGTATGATCATGTATATAGGCATCACGTCCGCGACAAGTAGACCGAAACGATTCTGCATCTACTACTATTACTCCACACATCGACCGCTATCCAGCATGCATCTAGAGTATTAAGTTCAAAAGAACAGAGTAATGCTTTAAGCAAGATGACATGATGTAGAGGGATAAACTCATGCAATATGATATAAACCCCATCTTGTTATCCTCGATGGCAACAATACAATACGAGCCTTGCTGCCCCTGCTGTCACTAGGAAAGGACACCGCAAGATTGAACCCAAAGCTAAGCACTTCTCCCATTGCAAGAAAGATCAATCTAGTAGGCCAAACCAAACTGATAATTCGAAGAGACTTGCAAAGATAACCAATCATACATAAAAGAATTTAGAGAAGATTCAAATATTGTTCATAGATAATCTGGATCATAAACCCACAATTCATCGGTCTCGACAAACACACCGCAAAAGAAGATTACATCGAATAGATCTCCAAGCAAATCAAGGAGAACTTTGTATTGAGATCCAAAGAGAGAGAAGAAGCCATCTAGCTAATAACTATGGACCCGAAGGTCTGAGGTAAACTACTCACGCATCATCGGAGAGGCTATGGTGTTGATGTAGAAGCCCTCCGTGATCAATGCCCCCTCCGGCAGGACGCCGGAAAAGGCCCCAAGATGGGATCTCACGGGTACAGAAGGTTGTGGCGGTGGAATTAGGTTTTCGTGGATGCTTCTGATGGTTTGGGGGTACGGAGATATATATAAGAGGAAGAAGTAGGTCGGTGGAGCCACGAGGGGCCCACGAGGGTGGAGGGCGCGCCCTGGGGGGGTAGGCGCGCCCCCCTACCTCGTGGCCTCCTTGATGATTTCTTGACATCCACTCCAAGTCCTGTGGATCACGTTTGTTCCAAAAATCACGTTCCCGAAGGTTTCATTCCGTTTGGACTCCGTTTGATATTCCTTTTCTGCAAAACACTGAAATAGGCAAAAAAACAGCAATTTGGGCTGGGCCTCTGGTTAATAGGTTAGTCCCAAAAATAATATAAAAGTGTATAAATAAGCCCATTAAACATCCAAAACAGAATATATAATAGCATGGAACAATCAAAAATTATAGATACGTTGGAGACGTATCAGCGGTGTGCGGGAAAAATCACACTTGACGTGGTATTCGGCATGCCGGAGAATTATCGGTCCGAAGAAATCACCTTCTAAGTGGCTCGTTTCAGCAGCGGATACCACGCCCTGTTGGGGCGAGATGCTTTTACACGCTTCCCAGTTATACCTCATTACGGGTACATGAAGCTCAAAATGCCCGGATCAAACGGCATAATTACTCTTGTCAGTGATCCAGACATAGCACTCCGCGCCGAAAACAAAACCGCATCCCTGGCCCTTGAGGCATTATCTGAAGCCCTCGCGGCCGAAGAATTAACCGCACTGCGCTCTACGGTGGATAGGGACGATGTGATCTTAGACAAACGACCCAAATCCACCTCCTTCAAACCGGCAGAAGAAATAGTCAAATTCCAGGTCCACCCAACGGACCCCAAGAAGACAGCATCCATTGGAGCACAACTAGACCCAACGGTCGACGCCGCACTACGGGATTTCCTTCGTGAAAACTGGGATATATTCGCCTCGCACCCTTCTGACATGCCTGGAATCCCACGCGAGCTGGCCGAACATAGCCTCAATATATTAAAGGAATACAAACCAGTCAAACAAGCACTGCGACGCTTTTCCGAACCCAAACGCCAAGCTATGGGGGAGGAGCTGGCCAAGCTAATCGAGGTCAGATTCATCAGAGAAATAAAACATCCGGACTGGCTGGCAAACCTGGTGATGGTACCAAAGAAGGACAAATCCTGGCGCATGTGCGTCGATTTTAAAGACATCAATAAGGCTTGCCCTAAGGATCCCTTCCCCCTCCCCCGCATTGATCAAATCATCGATACTACCGCGGGACATGACTCACTGTGTTTCCTTGATGCATATTCCGGATACCATCAAATCAAAATGAAGGAGTCCGATCAAGCTGCAAACGGCATTTATTACCCCATATGGGCCATTCTGCTTCAACACCATGCCCTTCGGGCTCAAGAACGCCGGCGCCACATACCAACGCATGATTCAAACATGCCTGGAGAAACAGATCGGCAAGATAGTTGAAGCTTATGTGGACAAAGTCATCATCAAAACTAGGCACGTCGAAACACTAATAGACGATTTACGTCTCACATTCGACAACCTCCGCGCGTATGACATTAAGCTCAATCCGGAAAAGTGTGTTTTCGGCGTCCCCGCTGGAAAACTGTTGGGCTTCATCGTTTCCAATAGAGGAATTGAAGCAAATCCAGCCAAAATTCGAGCTCTGTCTCAACTGGCCACGCCAACGGACCTCAAACAAGTCCAAAAACTTGCGGGTTGCATGGCAGCTCTAAGCCGCTTCATCTCCAGATTGGGAGAAAAGGCACTGCCACTCTATCGCCTTCTATGGAGAACCGATCACTTCGAGTGGACAGACGCGGCAACAGCCGGACTGGAGGAAATAAAAACCCTTCTAGCGAACAACCCAATCCTGGCCGCGCCAAACGTCGGCGAACCAATGTTATTATACATATCGGCAACACATCAAGTGGTGAGCGCCGTGCTCGTCGTTGAACGAGAACAGGACGGACACAAATTCCCGCTTCAGAAGCCAGTATACTATGTATCCACTGTCCTTACACCATGAAAATCCCGGTACCCCCATTATCAAAAGATAGCATACGCGGTCTTCATGGCATCCCGAAAGCTCCGACACTACTTCCAGGAGTGTTCGATCACGGTGGCTTCCAAAGTACCACTCAACGACATTATAAACAACCGCGATGCCATGGGCCGGATTGCCAAATGGGCCATTGAGCTCCTTCCATTTGATATTACGTACAAACCACGTCGAGATGTTAAATCCCAAGTACTGGCTGACTTCGTCGCCGAATGGACAGAGGCCGAACTCCCTAAAGAGTACGGCACATATTCCAATTGGGTTATGTATTTCGATGGCTCCAAAATGCTGGCGGGGCTAGGAGCGGGCGTCGTTTTAACGTCCCCTACTGGAGACGTCGTTCAGTACATACTCCAAATACTATACACAGATTCCAACAACGCAGCCGAATACGAGGCCTTATTGCATGGTCTCCGGATGGCTATCTCCATGGGCATACAACGCCTGGAGGTGCGCGAGGACTCAAACCTGGCAATATCTCAAATAAATGGAGATTTCGATGCCAAGGTTCCAAAGATGGCAGCTTATCGTAATGTCGTCCTAAAAATGTCGGCTCGGTTCGAGGGGCTCGAGTTCCATCACATGGCCCGAGAGAGTAATCAAGCGCCGGACGTTCTCGGTCGCATTGGCGCCAAGCGTGACCCCGTCCCACCTAATATCTTTCTGGAAAAACTTTCCAAGCCATCCGTGGTGTGGCAGGGGGAAAGCATCGACACTAGTCTGGATCCGAAGACAACTCCAGATTTCGAACACATAGATATCATCGGCGGCTCAGCCACCGAAATAACACCGTCGGCCCATCTCATTATGGCAGTCATTGCCCCATGGACCGAACCCTTCTTGGCCTACCTTAATAGGAAGGAACTTCCTGAGGATCAGAATGAGGCGCACCGCATTGTCCGGCGTTCGAAGGCCTATAAGGTTCACGATGGAAAACTATATAAGAAAAGCGCTACCGGAGTCCTTCAAAGATGTATCTCCGAGGAGGAGGGGCGACAGCTCCTGGCTGAGATTCACGCCGGTCTTGGCGGGCACCACGCTGCAGCTCGGGCCCTTGTTAGGAAGGCCTTCCGTACAGGGTTTTATTGGCCGACGGCCCGAGCAGATGCCCAGGACCTTGTCCAACGTTGCGTCGGATGCCAACTCTTCGCCAACCAAAGCCATATGCCCCCCACTGCCCTACAAACAATCCCCATCACTTGGCCTTTTGCGGTCTGGGGACTGGATATGGTTGGACCCCTTAAAGGAGGAAGCCATAAGAAAAAATATTTGTTGGTCATGGTGGATAAATTCGCTAAGTGGATAGAGGCCAAACCAGTTAAAACGGCTGAATCTAGGCCGGTGATAGAATTCATATCCGGCGTTGTACACCGTTATGGTGTTCCGCACAGTATCATCACCGATAACGGCTCCAACTTCACAGCCGACGAAGTAAAAACCTGGTGCGCCAATCTGGGCATCAAGCTCGATTACGCCTCTGTCTATCACCCACAGACAAATGGTCAAGTCGAAAGAGCCAATGGTCTCATTATGAGCGGCATTAAGCCTAGACTAGTGCGGTCTTTGAAGGAACCAGACAAGCACTGGGTTGAGGAGCTCGACTCCGTACTCTGGGGGCTGCGGACCACTCCCAATCGCACTACCGGATACACACCTTTTTTCATGGTGTACGGCGCAGAGGCGGTACTACCCTGTGACATTATTCATGACTCACCTCGAGTGTGCATGTACGAAGAGAGAGAGGCCGAGCTCGATCGGCAGGACAGCTTACATGCCCTGGAGGAGGAGCGCGATGTCACAAAAGCCCATTCCGCATTTTATCAACAGCAGGCTCACAGGTATCAAAGCAGAGAAGTGCGGGCCAAAACTTACAACGTCGGCAAACTCGTTCTACGCCTGACGGAGAAGAAAAAGGACAAACTCAAGCCCAAGTGGGAAGGTCCCTTCATCATCGACAAAGTTCTCACCGGAGGGGCGTACCGCTTGCGTGATGTGTCAGACAATCGACTAGAGCCGAACCCCTGGAATGCGGCCAGACTCCGAAGATTCTATGCCTAGCGTTGAACTCTTTGTTCGTCTCCTTCCTCTTATTGTTTTCATCATTTTTTCTCTCTTTTCGTTTTTTCTCTTTAGCCTTAAAAAGCTTCCGTGCGGTTAGACCTTGCACCCCCAACGCATACATCTTCAAGTATGTACGTCTATTATACCTGGGGGCTTCTTGGACAGAAGCTTGCTATTACTATTTTCCGAGCATCAAGCTCATCACATATGCGTTTTCTCCCATATGTACCTTTTCTTTGCCATTATATGCATCGATATGACTTAAGTTTTGGCCAAGCTGGGTTGCCTGGCTCCTGTGCTTATGCCCTACGTTCACGTTAGTTCGGCTAGGGCATAAAGGGAGCACCTCTGCGATTGTTACTGCCGGGTCATCCGGATGTGTACCTCAGACTGGGTGAAGCCGAAAGCTAGCATTCTTAAGGGAATATTCGGTCGGTGAACTAAAGATGTTTTTGCACTCGTTCCATTGTGAACCCCCAGAAGTTATACACACTGTGATTTTTTCATCACAGTCCGGGCATGCACATAGATGCATGCACACCCAGGGAAAGGAACCCTTAACGGAACTATTCTCTCTGGAAGATGTTTCTTACAATTTTAATGTAATATAACATAACTTGCCAGATACAACTTGTCTGTTCAAGCAACTATGACCCCTACGCCTGGTTTCCACGCATACCCCGGTTTATTTTGCCGCTCAGGTATTCGGAAACACTCCGCACCTTCGGGTCGAGAGGTCGAAGCGAAAAGGTCGGCCATGACAATCGTTTTACAATCCAGCTAGAAGGAAAGTACATAGTCACTTAGGACTTAAAAACTTCCTCCTCTATACCGTCCAACAGGCGGTCTAATTTACAATCCTGTTGGGAATATCTAGCAGCCACCTCTACTTGGTCATATACTAAACTAACGGGAATTTCTTCCCCATTTGACCCTAGCGGTCTGACCCGGGCCATGTGATTCAGATCCAGCTTGGTATACCGCGTTTTTACCATGGCCCAGGCCTCTCGTGCACCCTCTCAGCAGGCCGATATCTTCCATAGTCGGATACGCCGCCGCGCTCCCTTGAACAGCTCTACAAGCTTCTCCATACTCCCTGGAGGGGAGGCGGATGGCCATAAGGCCTTCGCTACACTCCGCATCGCCAGCCGAGCTTGCTCATGCAAATGCGACAGCCCTTGCAGAAGATCACTTGATGATCCGGACACCTCCTCTTCGGGACGGCCCGTCAACATACCTGCAATCACAGCTATATCAGCTACTTTTACCTCCAAACTGTTATAAGGTAAATTCGGCCACATACTGAATATGCCGCCTCGCAGCTTTTTGTTCTCCTTCACGGAGTCGGCTAGCTGGGCCCGCACATCCTTCAGCTCTTCACCTAGCTGGGTGTTTGCATCTTGGAGTTTGTTTTTCTCCTGTCTGACAAGGGTCAAAACCCGGTCGCCTGCGGCATGCAGTCTTTTCGACTCTTTTTCCTCCAGTTGATCCGATGATCCTATTATGAGATAAAGCCGCAGTGTTAACACGGTCGCTACACAATAACTGTTTCTCGATGGAGGGAAATATTACCGGAAGACGCCGCCTTGGATTTTTTCCAGTTCGGCGGTCACTGCGTTTAACTGCGTCCGGCACTTTTCTAGCTCTTGGGCTAGCACGTCGTTCTTCTCAGACAGAACCTGATTATGCAGCGATCCTCAAATCAGTTGTTCCAACTACTTTAAGTCTCGGGGGCTACTGGCATACGGTTATCATACTGAGACACAGTAAACTTACCTGCACATATTTTAAATGCTGGTTTGTGGCTCTGCCAAGCCCATCTCGAGCAGCTCGGATGTATGCATCAGCCGAGCTGAAGGCATTAAACGCCTCTTTCGAAAAGCGGGGGTCTCGTAAAATGGCCCTCCGGCGCCGATGATTCATGGCGCTTTCCACTTCCGAGTTGGTGGCGGACATATTTTTCGAGCCCTCGGCCGAAGGACAGTCCGGCGTCACTCCCATATCGGCCCCCGTCCCCTCGGCTGGGGATGGATCCCAGCTGTTGGGGGTATTGCTGACCGGACCCCCGGACACAGTCCGGCGGACTCTTTTCCTGATACGGGATGAACATGAAAGTCACAGTTGGATGCGACTATTAAAAAACATATTTACAAACCCATACCTCTTTGACGAGGGCCCGACCGTGTCTTCGTTTGCCTTCCTCTTCGAAGGCTTGCCCAGTGCGGGAGCCGCTCTCTTCGGAGTCGCTCCTGAAGTAGCACGGTATGTCAAACGCCTCCCCTTTGAAGCACGAGACAGTGCGGTGGGTGAGGCGGAACGAGGGAACCCTTTCAGGGGAGATGTCTCATGACTACTTACGTGCGAAGCGGGGAGAAGACCAGGTTAATCGGTGATGATGGCCACTTCGGTGTCGTCGTAGCTCGCCTGGTAAAACACGCCATTCTCGAGCACCACGAATATATCCGGATCCTCTTCGAATCCGGGGTCAAGGTCCCGATCGTGGCCCTCGGGCTGCGGGGCGGGGCTGTGAAGCCCCTCGGAAATCTTTCGCCAGTGCTGTTACAAATGGACGGGTTAATATTCATTGAACGAAGCTCAGGGAGTGGAATGAGTAGAGCAGAAGAGTTGGGGGCTTACCCAGCTAGGAGGACTGTACATGCAATATCCTTCTCTGTGCGTGATGCGCAGGAACTCCTCTTCCTCACCCTTGAACAGTTCGGCCAATATTTTGGCTAGCGCGGCAGGGGTGTCCGGACCTTTCCTGCCGCAGCGGGAGGCGTCATCTTCCTCATTGTAGTTCCACATGGGAAGTCCTCTGTATTGAAGTGGCTGGACCCCCGCACTATGGAGGTCGCCATCACTTCGACTATCGTATATCTGGACTGGGAAAGCGTCCTGATCTTGCTCAGGAGTTGGCGTACTTCCGCACTGTCTTCCTCCTCGAGGCTCCAAGGACGCCAGCTGCGGTGTTTCTTTAGAGGAACACTTGCAAACTTGGGGAGACCCCTCCAGACTGGATCTGGAAGTACGACGTCCTTGATGTAAAACCACTCAGTGGTCCACTCTTCGGAAGCTTTCTTCGGTGTGCCGGATAGGTATCCGGTCTCAGCAATACGCCATATTTCATCTCCGCCCACTTCAAAAATTGATCCCTCGTGGTTACGCAGGACAAGACAAAATAACCTTCTCCACAGATCAAAATGGGCCTCACAACCCAGGCATAGTTCGCATAAAGCGACATAGCCTGCGATATGCAGGACGGAGGCTGGGGTAAAGTTGTGCAGCTGGAGGCCATAATATTCCAGAAGCCCTCGGAGGAATGGGTGAATTGGAAATCCCACGCCTCTTAGCAAATAGGGGACGAAGCACACTCGTTCCCCCGCAGATGGATTGGGGAAATCCTCCGCCTGGGTTTTGCCGTTGAAGGAAGCCAACCCTGCTCGAACTGGGACCAGATCTGCAGGAGGGAGAAACCCCTACGTTTGCAACTTCTCTAGCTGACCATGGGATACGGAGCACCTCTCCCACTCGCCTTTCTCTGGGTCGGAATGAGAGAAGGAGCGGGGAATGCTAGCCATGGTGGAATGATCTTTCCTAGCAATCTCTGAGCATTTTCTCCGCGTGGTGCCGAATGGGCCTGAGATCCAATCTCTTTAAATAGACGATCTTTCTTGCGTGGCCGGGGTGTTATTCGCAAAAAATACCCTGACCATCCGCATTCGCTCGACACATGGAAGCTGAAGTCACCGATGCATAGAAGCCGAGGGGTGCGACATTGAATTAAAAGCCGAATACATTACTTGGAAGTCGTCGGAGGAGGAACCTACCTTGCAATGCCAAAGACAATCTATGCGCCGAACACCTCGTCATTGAAGACTGGTTCAGGGGCTACTGAGGGAGTCCTGGACTAAGGGGTCCTCGGGCGTCCGGCCTGTTAGCCATGGCCGGACTGATGGGCTGTGAAGATACAAAGACCGAAGACCACACCCGTGTCCGCATGGGACTCTCCTTGGCGTGGAAGGCAAGCTTGGCGACCAAATATGTAGATTCCTTTCCTTTGTAACCGACCTTGTGTAACCCTAGATCCTCCTGGTGTCTATAAACCGGAGGACTTAGTCCGGAGGGGGGATATACTCATTACCATAGTCATACAGGCTAGACTTCTAGAGTTAACCATTACGATCTCGTGGTAGATCAACTCTTGTAATACTCATATTCATCAAGATCAATCAAGCAGGAAGTAGGGTATTACCTCCATAGAGAGGGCCCGAACCTGGGTAAACATCATGTTCCCTGTCTCCTGTTACCATTGACCTTAGACGCACAGTTCGGGACCCCCTACCCGAGATCCGCCGGTTTTGACACCGACACTAACCACTCTGCGCTCCAAAGTGGACAGAGACGATGTAATCCTCGACAAGAGGCCCAAATCCATATCTTTCAAACCAGCAGATGAAATAGTCAAATTTCAAGTGCACCTGACAGATCCAAACAAAACAGCATCCATTGGAGCACAGCTGGATCCGACGATCGACGCTAGCTACGAGCATTCCTCCGTGAAAATTGGGACATTTTTTCCTGGCATCCTTCGGACATGCCCAGAATCCCACGACGACTGGCCGAACACAGCCTCAACATAATAAAAGGGTTCAAACCAGTCAAGCACACACTACGGTGCTTTTCCCAGCCCAAACGACAAGCTATGGGCGAGGAGCTAGCCAAGCTACTTGAAGCCGGGTTCATTAGATAAATCAAGCACCCGGACTAGCCAGCCAACCTAGTCATGGTACCGAAGAAGGATAAATCCTGGCGCCTCTGTATCAATTTCAAAGACCTCAATAAGGCTTGCCCTAAGGACCCCTTCCTGCTGCCCCGCATTGACCAAATCATTGACGCAACCGCAGGACATGACTCATTGTGTTTCCTCGATGCATACTCCGGATACCATCAAATTAAGATGAAGGAGTCCGATCAGGCCGCAATGGCATTCATTACCCCTTATGGGCCTTTCTGCTTCAACACTATGCCTTTCGGCTCAAAAACGTGGGCGCCACTTACCAACGCATGATTCAAACATGCCTGGAAAAACAAATTGGCAAGATAGTGGAGGCATACATGGATGATGTAGTCATCAAGGCTAAACATGTCAAATCATTGGTGGACGATCTACGCCTCACATTCGACAACCTCCGAACATATGACATACGGCTCAATCCGGAAAAATGTGTCTTCGGCGTTCCAGCCGGAAAACTATTCGGGTTCATTGTTTCCAATAGAGGAATCGAAGCGAACCCAGCCAAAATTTGAGCCCTGTCACAATTGGCAATGCCAACAGACCTAAAGCAGGTCCAAAAACTAGTTGGTTGTGTGGCGGCCTTAAGCCGCTTCATCTCCAGATTAGGAGAAAAGGCGCTACCACTTTATCGACTACTCCGGCGCCTCGACCACTTTGAATGGATGGATGCGGCTACAGCCGGACTGGAAGAAATAAAAGCCTTGTTAGCAGGCAACCCAACCCTAGCCGCACCAGGTGTCGGCAAGCCTATGTTGCTCTACATATCTGCGACTCACCAGGTAATAAGCTCCGTACTCGTCGTTGAACGAGAGGAAGAGGGACACAAATTCCCCATACAGAAACCGGTGTACTATGTATCGGCGGTCCTTACACCATGCAAATCTCGATACCCGCACTATTAGAATATAGTGTATGCGATCTTCATGGCATCTCGGAAGCTACGACACTACTTTCAAGAGTGCTCGATCACAGTGGCATCCGAAGTACCACTCAATGACATCATAAATAATTGGGACGCCATCGACCGCATAGCCAAATGGGCCATCGAGCTCTTACCATTTGAAATAACATACAAGCCGTGCCGAGCTATTAAATCTCAGGTGTTGGCCGACTTTGTCGCCGAGTGGACGGAAGCCAAACTCCCTAAAGAGTACAACACATACTCCAACTGGGTAATGTACTTCGACGGCTCTAAAGTGTTAGCCGGATTAGGGGCTGGTGGCATCTTGACATCCCCTACAGGGGACACAGTCTGCTACGTGTTACAAATCATGTATACGGACTCCAACAATGCGGCCGAATACGAGGCACTACTACATAGTCTCTGAATGGTTGTCTCTATGGGCATACAGCGCCTAGAGGTGCGTGGGGACTCGAACCTCGCAATATCCCAAATAAATGGAGAATTCGATGCGAAGGATCCAAAGATGGCGGCATATCGAAATGTCGTACTCAAAATATCAGCTCGGTTTGAGGGGCTCGTGTTCCATCACATTGCTCGAGACAGTAATCAGGCAGCGGGCATCCTTGCTCGAATGGCGGCTAAATGCAATCCCATCCCACCTAACACCTTTATGGAAAGGCTCTTCAAGCCATTCGTGGTATGGCAGGACGAGAGCGGAAACACTAGTCCGGAGCCAATCATACCCCCAGATGCCGAACACAATTCTGATATCATCAGGGGATCGGGCACCGAAATGACACCTTCTGCCCATGTAATCATGGCTGTCATGGCTCCATGGACCGAACCCTTCCTGGCCTACCTTAATAGGAAGGAGCTCCCTGATGACCAGAATGAGGCCCGTCGCATAGTCTGACGCTCTAAAGCCTACAAAGTTCACGAAGGTGAACTCTACAAGAAAAGTACTACTGGAGTTCTTCAAAGATGCATCTCCGAAGAGGAGGGACGGCAACTCTTGGCCGAAATACATGCTGGTCTTGGTGGCCATCACGCTGCAGCTCGGGACCTCGTAAGCATGGCCTTCCGTACAGGTTTCTTTTGGCCAACGGCCCAAGCATATGCACAGGCCCTTGTACAGCGTTGCGTAGGATGTCAGATTTTCGCCAATCAAAGTCATATGCCGCCCACTGCCTTAAGAATAGTCCCCATTACTTGGCCTTTTGCGGTCTAGGGGCTAGACATGGTCGGACCCCTTAAAGGGGGAAGCCACAAGAAGAAATATTTGCTGGTTATGGTGGATAAATTCACTAAGTGGATAGAGGCCAAACCAGTAAAAACGGCTGAAGTCGGTCCGGTGATCGACTTTATATCCAGCATGGTCCACCGTTATGGTGTCCCACACAGCATCATTACTGACAATGGCTCTAATTTCACAGCCGATGAGGTAAAAAATTGGTGTGCTAATTTGGGCATTAAGCTCGATTACACCTCCGTATATCACCCTCAAACAAATGGTCAGGTCGAACGGGCTAATGGCCTGATAATGAGTGGTATCAAACCCAGGCTAGTGTGATCCCTACGGGAGTCATATAAACAATGGGTGAAGGAACTCGATTCCGTACTCTGGGGACTGCGGACTATGCCCAATCGTACAACCGGATACACTCCCTTTTTACGGTGTACGGCGCAGAGGCTGTCTTACCCTGCGACATTATTCATGACTCACCTCGAGTGCGCATGTATGAAGAGAGAGAGAGGCCAAGCTCGATCAGCAGGACGACCTAGATGGCCTGGAGGAGGAGCGTGACATTGCAAAGGCTCGTTCTGCATTCTATCAACAACAGGCTCGGCGATACCAAAGCAGAGAAGTGCGGGCCAAGACTTATAATGTCGACGAACTCGTTCTACGCCTCCCAGAGAAGAAGAAGGATAAGCTCAAACCAAAATGGGAGGGCCCCTTTATTATAGATGAAGTTCTCACATGAGGGGCCTATCGCCTTCGTAATGCATCGGGTAATCACCTAGAGCCGAATCCATGGAACGCTGCTTGGCTCCGAAGATTCTACCCATAAGTGTGGCCACGTTTCTTTTTCGTTTTTTCTCCTCTTCATTTCTTTTTATTTCCTCGTTTTTGTACGATTTCCAGGATATGTTCGGATAGGCCAAACACTTGAGGGGTACACATCCTAAAATGTATATACCCCAAAATGACTGGGGGCTTCTTTTACCGAAGCTTAATATCATTCAGAGCCTGGAGCTCACAATATATACGCCGTTTGCTCATATACACCTTTTTTGCCATTATATGCACCTCTATGACTTAAGTTTTAGCCAAGCTGGGTTGCCTCGCTCCTGTGTTTATGCCCTACGTTCCCGATTGTTCGGCTAGGGCGTAAAGAGAGCACCTCTGTGATTTTTACAACCGGGTAATCCGGACCTGTACCTCAGACGGGTGAAGCCGAAAGCTAGCATTCTTAAGACAATAAGTGGTCGATAATCAAACGATAGATTGTTACGTTCTTGTAACTTCTTAAATGCGGGACAGTTCTTCTGTGCTGCGGATCAAAGCCCAGGCACGCACATTTAAAGCATGCCAACCCAAGGAAAGGAACCCTTAACGGAACTATTCTCCTTGGAATATGTTTCTTACATATGTAATATAACATACACCCTGAACTCAAATTTTTTGTCTGTTAGAGCACAATGACTAGGTTGCCTGGTTTCCGGACATAGTGAATGCTTCTTTTCATTCCAAAATAGTATCCGGAAACACTCCACCATTTTGGTTTGGAGGTTAAAGCCGAAAGCCTGCGATGACAAACTTTCCACATGTTCGCATAAAGGCACAGGTTGATCATAAAGTACATTAATGCATCGAATCAAATGCCTATTCCTTATCTATTCCATCTATAAGACTGTCCAACCTACAGTCTTCCTGTGAATACTTCGCAGCCATTACTTGGTCATACACCAAATTCAATGGAATTTCTTTCCCGTCTGGTCCCTGCGGTCCCACTCAGGCCATATGATTAGGATCCAGCTTGGTGAAGCGTGTTTTCACCATCGCCCAGGCTTCTCGTGCGCCTTCACGGCAGGCAGATATCTTCCATAGCTCATAGCAGCGCCGGGCACCTCTGGACAGGTTTGCCAAGCCCTCCATACTTTCTGGAGGGGTATCGGGTGGCCATAAAGCCTTGACCACACTCCTCATGGCTTTCTGGGCCCGAGCATGTACCGCGGACAGTTCCTTCAGCACGTCGCCTTGAAATCCGGATACTTCTTCTTCCGGCCGACCAGTTAGCAGACCTGCAGCAACAGAGTCATGACATTCCGAATTATGGACTAAACATGAGCCCCTATGGTGGTTTAAAAAAAGAGGGAAGACATACCAAACATGTCGCCCTTCAACCTTTCATTTTCCTTCCGGACGGCCGATAGTTGAGCCTTCAAGCTCTCTATCTCTTCGGATTGTTTGTCTTTTTCATCCTCGTGTTTGTTCTTCTCGGACGTGCTCATTGCGGCCTTTTTCATTTCCGCCAGATCGGCAGTGACAACATTCAACTGCGTCTGGTTTGTTTTCAGCTCCTGGGATAGTGTAGTATTCTTTTTCCTTAAGAACCTGCAGGATAAATCGATTCTTAAACCGGTTATTCTCGCCGCTTCAAGTGTCGGGGGCTACTGGCATATGACTATCAAAATTGCACAAACTTTTACCTGTATGTCCTTTGAGAACAGCTGAGTGACTCCGGCAAGTCCGTATCGAGCGGCCCGGATATATGCGTCCACCGAACTAAGTGCGGTAAATTCCTGCTCGGAAAAAGCTGGAGCGCGCATGGCTTCTTTCAGTCGACGGTGATTCATTATGCTCTCCACCTCGGAATTTGTGACGGATATGTCATCCGAATCTTCATGAGGTGGGGGAATCAGCATTGCATCGGCCCTCGTCCTAGCTGACGAGTCCGGCGCCAGATTGGCTGACATTCGGCGAATAGGGCGTTTTCCCACAGTTGCTGCGTGCTCCTCCTGAATCATGAATAAAAAGGGACTTTAGCAATCCGAACTCGTGCTCAGGCATGTATCAAGCGGACATACCTCTTGGAAGACTATGAGGCCTCTACGGTGCCCCTGGTCTCTTTTTGTTTTAAGCGATTACCCTGCACCGGGGCTGCTCTCGAAGGGGTGCGGCCCGCCGCGCACCGATCCTATAAAATTACGGTTGGTATAAGGGATAAAGGCGCAAGTGGGGATTTCTTTCTGAAAGATCTTTAAATACTTACGATGGAGAAAGGATAGGGGCGGGGATAGTCTGCTATGGAGAGGTTGGATGCATCTTTTTATAGTAATGGCCATAACCTCAATTATCGAGAGCCCAGTATGGGCTAATAATCTGACCTTGCTGACCAGCCTTTTTATTTCTGCACTGTCCTCCTCCTTGGGACTTCGGGGACGCCAGTTGAGGCGCTTCTTTAGGGGAGCGCTGGAAAATTCGGGAAGGCCGCGCCGAACTGGGTCCGGTAGTGGGACGTCATCCATGTAAAACCACTCCGAAGACCATTGTGGATATGTCTCTTTGGGAGTTCCCACGGGGTATCCGGGTCCGGCTATACGCCATACTTCGGCACCGCCCACTTCAAATATGGAACCTCCTCGATGGCGGGGGACAAGACAAAAGAACTTTTTCCATAGTTTGAAATGGGCCTCAATGCCCAAGAACAGCTCGCAGAGGGCAACGAAACCTAAGATGTGCAGAATTGAACCTGGGGTGAGGTTGTGCAGCTGAATGTCATAAAATTCCAATAGGCCCCTGAGAAAGGGATGGATTGGAAAGCCTAAGCCCCGTAACAGAAATGGGACGAAGCACACCCTCTCCTCCTTATTGGGGTTGGGGAAATTTTCAACCATTACGTCATTGCCGATGGAGGCCAATCCCGCTCGAACGGAGACTAGATCTGCGAGGGGAAGATAGCCATGCGTCTGGAGTCGACTCAGTTGAAGATGAGGCACTGAGCAGCTTTGCCAATCGCCCTCTTGAGGGCCATGGGGACGCGAGGAAGAGCCTGGGGCGCTGGCCATGTTTGGAGGCTTTTTGTGGCTGATCTTGGTGTTTCCTCTGCTCGATGTGGATGGCACTTTGGATTTGGTCTCTTTATATAGACGCCATCCCTGCGTGGCTGGGTGTTTTATTTTTAATAAAAAAATGGTGGACCGTTCGCATTCGCTCGACATGTGGAAATCTAGGCGGCAACAGGAAGGAATCATAAAGGCAGAACACAGAGGTCAAAACCGGACTGTCGTCCATCCGAAGTATAATGAAGAACCCGCCTTGCAAAGCCGAAGATATAAGCTGGATACTACATCATCATTGAAGGCAAGTTCGGGGGCTACTGAGGGAGACCTGGATTCGGGGGTCCTCAGGTGTCTGGCCCACTCGATATGGGCCGGGCTGGTGGGCCGTGAAGATAAACTGGAAGATCATTCCCCGTGTTCGGGTAGGACTCTTGGATGCGTGGACGGAAAGATTGGAGTCCGGATGTATTGTTTCCTTCCCTTGTAAACCGATTATGTACCCCTCCGGTGTATATATAAACTGGAGGGTTAGGTCCGTAGGGATCATCAGAATTCATATAGGCTAGACATCTAGGGTTTAGCCATTACGATCCCGAGGTAGATCGACTCTTGTACCCCATATACTCATCAAATACAATCAAGCAGGATGTAGGGTTTTACCTCCATTAAGAGGGCCCGAACCTGGGTAAACATCGTGTTCCCATGTCCCTTGTTATCTTCGATCCTCAGACGCACAGTTCGGGACCCCCTACCCGAGATCGGCCGGTTTGGACACCGACGGTACTGTTGTGAACTCATTATTTATTTATATTGGTGTAATATCTACTGTATTCCAAATTTTCCATGGTTCATACCCCCCCCCCCCGATACTAGCCATAGATGCATCAAAATAAGCAAACAACACGCGAAAACAGAATCTATCAAAAACAGAACAGTCTGTAGCAATCTGGATATTTCAAATACTTATGCAACTCTAAAAATCCTAAGAAAATAGGAGGTCCTAGATAATGTGTCTATTAATCTTCTGCAAAAAGAATCAACTAAAAAGCACTCTCCAGCTAAAAATAAGAATTGTTTTCGTGAGGCGCAAAAGTTTCTGTTTTTCAGCAAGATCAAATCAACTATCACCGTAGGTTATCCCATAGGTCTTACTTGGCACAAACACTAATTAAAACACAAAACCACATCTAACCAGGGGCTAGATGAAATATTTATTGCAAAACAGGACCTAAAAAGTAAGAACAAAAATAAAATTGGGTTGCCTCCCAACAAGCTCTATTGTTTAACGCCCCTAGCTAGGCATAAAAAACACGAATAGATCTAAGTGTTATCATCTTTGGCATGCAATCCATAAGTGGCTCTCATAATAGATTCATAAGGCAATTAATTTTCTTTCCAGGGAAGTGTTACATGCCTTTCCTTAACGGAAATTGAAATCTAATGTTTCCTTCTTTCATATCAATAATTGTACCAATCGTTCTAAGGAAAGGTCTACCAAGAATAATAGGACATGTAGGATTGCAATCTATATCAAGAACAATGAAATCTACGGGCACATAATTCCTATTAGCAACAATAAGAACATCATTAATCCTTCCCATAGGTTTCTTAATAGTGGAATCCGCAAGATGCAAATTTAAAGAACAATCATCAAATTCACGGAAACCTAACACATCACATAAAGTTTTGGGAATCGTGGAAACACTAGCACCCAAATCACACAAAGCATAGCATTCATAATCTTGAATCTTAATCTTGGTAGTAGGTTCCCACTCATCATAAAGTTTTCTAGGGATAGAAACTTCCAATTCAAGCTTTTCTTCAAAATATTGCATCATAGCATCAACGATATGTTTAGTAAAAGCTTTGTTTTGATTATAAGCATTAGGAGAATTCAACATGGATTGAAACAAGGAAATACAATCAATTAAAGAGCAATTATCATAATTAAATTCCCTGAAATCCAAAAGAGTGGGTTCATTGCTACTTAAAGTTTTGACCTCTCGAATCCCACTTTTATCAACTTTTGCATCAAGATCTAAAAACTCCGAATCATTGGGACGCCTTCTAACTAAAGTTGACTCATCTCCAGTCCCATCTTTATCAAGATTTACATTGGAAAACAAAGATTCAATAGGAGTCACATCAATTACTGTAAGATCTTCATCATTATTTTCACGGAAACTAGAAGAACACACTTTTATAAGCCAATATTTCTTAGCACGCATCTTAGCGTTCTTTCTTTGCACTCATCAATGGAAATTCTCATGGCTTTGAGAGACTCATTGATATCATGCTTGAGTGGAATAGATCTAAGTTTCAAAGAATCAACATCAAAAGAAATTCCACGTTCCTAGCCAAATCATCAATCTTAAGCAGTTTTTCTTCAATCAAAGCGTTGAAATTCTTTTGCGAACTAATAAATTATTTAACACTATTCTTAAATTCAGAGGGGATCTTATTATAATTTCCTTAAGAATTGTTGTAGGAATTACCATAATTATTAGAGGAATTACTAGGAAACGGCCTAGGATTAAAATTACCTCTATACGCGTTATTACCAAAATTGTTCCTACCAACAAAATTCACATCCATAGATTCATTATTGTTTTCAATCAAAGTAGACAAAGGCATATCATTAAGATCAATAGGAGCACTCTTATTAGCAAACAATTTCATAAGATCATCCATCTTTCCACTCAAAACATTTATTTCTTCAATCGCATGCACTTTTTTACTAGTGGAAGATCTTTCGGTATACCATTGAGAATAATTAACCATAATATTATCTAGGAGTTTAGTAGCTTCTCCAAAAGTAATTTCCATAAAAGTGCCTCCCGCGGCCGAATCTAAAATATTTCTAGAAGCAAAATTTAATCCGGCATAAAAAAATTGTATAATCATCCACAAATTCAAACCATGAGTAGGGCAATTTCTAATCATCAATTTCATCCTCTCCCAAGATTGTGCAACATGTTCATGATCAAGTTGCTTAAAATTCATAATATCGTTCCTAAGGGAGATGATCTTAGCGGGAGGAAAATACTTGGAAATAAAAGCATCTTTACACTTGTTCCATGAATCAATACTATTTTTACGCAAAGATGAAAACCAAGTTTTAGCGCGATCCCTAAGCGAGAGCGGAAATAGCTTCAACTTAACAATATCATTATCCACGGTTTTTTGCATATCACACAAATCAACGAAATTATTTAGATGGGATGCGGCATCCTCATTGGTAAGGCCGGAAAATTGATCTTTCATAACAAGATTCAGCAAAGCAGTATTAATTTCACAAGATTCCGCATTAGCATCGGGAGCAATCGGAGTACTAATAAAATCATTGTTGGTGGTGTTGGAAAAGTCATACAATTTGGTATTATCTTGAGCCATCGTGACAAAGCAAGCAATCCAACACACGAGCACACAAAAAGCAAACGAAGAAGACGAACGGAAGAGGGGCAAAGAAAAAGGCGAATCTTTTCGAAAATTGTTTTAGAAGTGGGGGAGAGGAAAACGAGAGGCTAATGGTGAATAATGTAATGCGAGGGATGAGAGTTTATGATGGGTACTTGGTATGTCTTGGCTTGGCGTAGATCTCCCCGGCAACGGCGCCAGAAATCCTTCTTGCTACCTCTTGAGCTTGCGTTGGTTTTTTCCTTGAAGAGGAAAGGGTGATGCAGCAAAGTAGCGTAAGTATTTTCCTCAGTTTTGAGAACCAAGGTATCAATCCAGTAGGAGACTACGCGCAAGCCACCGAATACCTGCACAAACAAATACCAACCTTGCACCCAACGCGATAAAGGGGTTGTCAATCCCTTCACGGTTAATTGCAACGTGAGATCTGATGAAGATGGATAAACAGTAAAGTAATATTTTTGGTATTTTTAGTTTATGGAACGAAGAGTAAAAGATTACAAAGAAAGTAAATAGGAAACTAGAATTGTAGATCAGAAACTTATATGATGGAAAATAGACCCGGGGGGGCATAGGTTTCACTAGAGGCTTCTCTCAAGATAGAAAATATTACGGTGGGTGAACAAATTACTGCCGAGCAATTGATAGAAAAGCACAAAGTTATGAAGATATCTAGGGCAATGATAATGAATATAGGCATCACGTCCGTGTCAAGTAGACCGAAACGATTCTGCATCTACTACTATTACTCCACACATCGACCGCTATCCAGCATGCATCTAGAGTATTAAGTTCATAAAAAACGGAGTAACGCCTTAAGAAAGATGACATGATGTAGAGGAATTAACTCAAACAATATGATGAAAACCCCATCTTTTTATCCTCGATGGCAACAATACAATATGTGTCGGTTCCCCTGTCACTAGGATCGAGCACCGCAATATTGAACCCAAAGCTAAGCACTTCTCTCATTGCAAGAAAAACGAATCTAGTTGGCCAAACCAAATCAATAGTTCGAAGAGACTTGCAGAGATATCAAATCATGCATATAAGAATTCAGAGGAGATTCAAATAATATTCATAGATAAGCTGATCATAAATCCACAATTCATAGGATCTCGGCAAACACACCGCAAAAGAGTATTACATCGAATAGATCTCCAAGAATATCGAGGAGAACTTTGTATTGAGAATCAAAGAGAGAGAGAGAAGAAGCCATCTAGCTACTAGCTATGCACCCGTAGGTCTGAGGTAAACTACTCACGCTTCATCGGAGAGGCAGTGGTGGTGATGCAGGATGCCGGAAAAGGCCCCAAGATGGGATCTCGCAGGTACAGAAGGTTGCGGCGGTGGAAAAGTGGTTTCGTGGCTCCCCTGGAAGTTTTTGGGGTATAAGAGTATATATATAGGAGGAAGACCTAGGTCAGGAGGCCACCGAGGGGCCCACAAGGTTGGGGGCGCACCCTCCACCCTTGTGGCCGCCTCGTGGCTCTTCTGACTTGCACTCCAAGTCTCCTGGGTGTTTTCTGGTCCAAGAAAAATCATCGCGAAAGTTTTATTCCGTTTCTGCGAAACTCTAAAACAAGGAAAAAACTGAAACTGGCACTGGGCTCTAGGTTAATAGGTTAGTCCCAGAAATCATATAAAATAGCATATTAATGCATATAAAACATCCAAAATAGATAATATAATAGCATGGAACAATCAAAAATTATAGATACGTTCGAGACATATCAGGGGGCGCCCCTAGCACACCCCAGACAATTGTCTAGCCGTGTGCGGCGCCCCCCTCCACCGTTTACACCCTCAGTCATATTTTCATAGTGCTTAGGCCAAGCCCTGCGAGGATCACTTCACCATCACCGTCACCATGCCGTCGTGCTGACGGAACTCATCTACTACCTCAACGTCTTGTTGGATCAATAAGGCGAGGGACGTCATCGAGCTGAACGTGTGCAGAACGCGGAGGTGCCGTGCGTTTGGTACTTGATCGGTTGAAGCGCGAAGAAGTTCGACTACATCAACCGCGTTGAGATACGCTTCCGCTTACGGTCTACGAGGGTATGTAGACACACTCTCCCCCTCGTTGCTATGCATCTCCATGGATAGAACATTGCGTGTGCGTAGAAAAATTTTGGTTTTCCATGCAACAATTCCCAGCAGCTATAAAATGGTCATCTCCATAATTAAGGTCGTGAGACCGGAACAATGCATTAGGTCCTGTGGATCATCATTATCTTATATTGTCTTCGCTCCTCGTAGATATCTCCACCTGTCACCTGAAGGTCATGAATTCACTAAACAATATGTGTTACCTATGTAGGTCTTCAGGTTGCATGGGCACTTAAATTAGACAACACGCATTACTCTCACCACGGATAAAAAACTTAGTAAATAATTATAAACTATAACGATGAATGATGATGTATAGAATAGGCATAAATGAATCTTACCAATCACCGACATCTCCCGCGCCTATGGGGAATTACTCTTGCATGGGAGAAAAATAATCAAACATCACAGAGATTAAAACAAGGGCAATCATCAATAACATCACGAAGATCCACAATAAGATGAATGACTAAACAAATCTCAATCTCAAGATGAGTACAAATAGAGTTATCAACCTTAGTCTTACAAACTGGAACTCCTCTCCCTATGGTGATGTTGCGACGACAGGAAATGAAGATGGGTGAACGAGAAGGAATGGACCTCTGGTAGTTCTTCTTCTCCGGATCTCTTCTCCCTCTGTTCTGGATGGTGTGGCGGCGGCTGTGTCTCTCTGATGCAGTCTCTCCCTTCACGAAAGTTGGTCGTGTAGATGAGGTAGAGTTGGCGGCAACTGGTAATCAGTGCGCTCGTACCAAAGGTTGTTTGCGCTCTAGACACCGGTGAAGTTTCGCCCACAAGAAAAGTTGCTCTATTTGGTTTTATATGATAAAATATTGATTGGTTTTCTTACAAAAATATATATTTGTGCACATCATGAAGGAAAGCCAATTTTCTTCTTTCTCGAAGGATTAGTGTTAGAAAGACCCGAAAGTATTAAAAACTCTGTGAGAACCACATCAAACCCCACTTATAAAAGTGACAAAATATGGAGCCATCAACTCCCCCAAGCTTAAGTCCTGCTCGTCCCATGCATTAAAATATCTAGTTTTACACGCCCGGTCTCCCCACCCATTTCCAATGCTGGAGACGCGTGAACGGACGAGACTAAATGGCTCTGACCCGCATTCAAACCGGCTCACGTCCGTATGTCGGCATTAAACAGGCGTGACGAACGAGAAACCTACTCCGGTGCCCGCATTGACACAGTCCACCGCTTGTTCTGGTCGGCACCTGCTATTTTAGCGGTGCCTCCTTGGCCAGCACGACTAGCACCGGACCACCTCCGTCGTGAGCATTTGAGAGATGTGGGAGAGGCTCGCAACGGAATGGAAGCAGGAGTTGGTCGGCATTGCGGCCGCCTGGTAGGCCTGTCGTGCTAACCGGATAGAGGTTCTCTTGTCGGCGAGCTCGCCGGAGGGCAGCGACGGGGCAAAGACGACAGACTAGGTGTACGACGATGAGCTGGTGCCACTGCCCTCGTTGGTCCATGCCAGCATCGCCTTGGAGGAGGCAAGGGCGCACTTCAACATCGCAATGGCGGAAGAGCTGCATGCGTCGCCGGTGTTGGTGTTCTCGCAGGAGGACCAAAGTACAACCTGCGGCTCCTCGACGAGCACCGGCTCATGAAGGGGCAAATCATCGATGAGCAGGCGAACGACCATGTCGTCACGGCAATGGTTACAGAGGATCAAGACTTTCTGGATGAGCAGCGGGTGATGTATCAGTCTCTGCGCACCGCCCGCGAGATCCGCCACGAGCTATAGCGATCGCGCATCCTGCGGAAGGAGAGGGACGTCTGTCCGCAAAGACCGCACAGAGGTGGCCGAAGTGGAGGTGCAGGCGATCGCAGGCAGCACCGGTCGCGCCGCCATCGCGGTTCGTGCCACACCGCCGTGACCACGAGGCCGGCGTCCACGTCTGGCATGGTCGACAGGGCGCACTCCGGCGAGGAAGAGCAGCACACGGGACGCCCGCCACGGCTATTCTTCCCCTCCCGTTGATGCACCGTCGGCGAGCTTGCCACACATAGAGAAGACGAGATGTGTGACACGGACTCCGCCACGATTGGCGATTATTTAGATTAGGTTAAAAGACTATCCCCTGCTTTTGTTTATTTGACATGTATGAAAAACGTAATGAGTTTGATCTGTTTAAATGAAATCATCTAATTAAACCCATTAAGCTATGCCACGTGGCGCAAGCTGGTTGGCCGCGGTGAAAAAGCTTTTAGAATATTATTTTTAGATGAAGGTGAGGAATTTTTTAAAATGTTTTTTTTACATGGAGGTGATGATCCCATATATTTTTTTAAATAGACGGCTACGCAAAGTGGTGCTTGCTGGTAGGCCGTGTTTGTGATTTTTTTTTCTTTTTTACCTCTTTTTCTAGATGGAGATGAGGATTTTTTAAAATATTTTTTTAGATGAAGGTGATGACTACATGTATTTTTTAAATGAAAACGTGTACACAACTTCCTCTCAAGCGGCGCCACCAGGTGGCGCCCCAAATGCATGAAATTTGGTCATTTTATTCAAATTCCTTTGAAATGTATGGACACGGTTGGATAAGCCGGTTTTCGCATCAGCGTCCGTGAACTGGTCTGGACCAATATGCAGATAAATACATGGCCGCGTTGGAGAGACGGTGACTCTTATCTTCCATTTCGCCAATGAACCATACGTATAATACAAGCCACTAATCCCAGCTCGTATTTTTTACTGGTCTCAAGTAGGATTTTATGTAATCCAGCTCATGCCTTGTTCATTCTAGTCAACCTCGGCCCCACCCTGTCCTCCACCAAGGGCCAAGGCTCACCCAACCCACTCCATGGGGATCTCCGTCGCCGTCCCCTCCCTCCTCCTCCTCCTCTCCGTCGCCCTCCTCCTGCCGCCGGCCGCCGCGCGATTCTCCTTCACCTACAACTTCACCGCCACCTCGGACTCGGCCCCATCGGGCATCTCCTTCCAGGGCGACGCCTTCTTCAACAAGTTCATCCGCCTCACCCGCGACGAGCGCGTCGGGCCCCTCACCAGCAGCGCCGGCCGGGCCTTCTTCTCCCGCCCCATCCCACTCTTCGACCCCGTCTCCCGCCGCCCCGCCTCCTTCGCCTCCGCCTTCTCCTTCTCCATCTCCGCCCCCGAACCCTCGGCCGCCTCCGGCGACGGCCTCGCCTTCTTCCTCTCCCCGTTCCCCTCCGTCATCCCCAACAGATCCGCTGGCGGCCTTCTCGGGCTCTTCAACTCCTCCGCCCGCAACGGGGGCCGCTCCCTCGTCGCCGTCGAATTTGACACCTACAGGAACGATTGGGACCCCAGCGACGACCACGTCGGCATCGACCTCGGGGGCATCGCCTCCGTGGCCACCGCCGACTGGCCAACCAGCATGAAGGACGGCCGCACGGCGCACGCGCGCGTCGCGTACGACGCGGAGGCCAAGAACCTCACCGTGGCCCTCTCCTACGGCGACTTTGTCCCCACGGACGTCCTTCTGTGGTACGCCGTCGATTTGAGGGAGCACCTGCCCGACGCCGTGGCCGTTGGCTTCTCCGCCGCCACCGGCGAGGCCGCCGAGCTGCACAAGGTCCTGTACTGGGATTTCACCTCCAGCGTCGACAGCAAGGAGCAGACGGTGGTGCTGTGGGTGGTACTGGGATTGTGCGGATTCCTTGTTGTGCTGGTCGGTGCAGGGATTGTTTGGTTCGTGAAGGAATGGAGGAAGACAGGAGAGTGTGTCCCCTACGTCGATATCGACGACGCAATGGGGTACGACGAGCTAACTGACGAGTTCATCGTGCAGAGCGGGCCAAGACGGTTCCGTTATGCTGAATTGGTGGCGGCAACCAATAATTTCTCCGAGCAGAGGAAGCTCGGGCAGGGCGGGTTCGGTGCTGTTTACCGGGGATTCTTGAAGGAGCTTGGTCAGGAGGTGGCCATCAAGAGGGTCTCCAAGGGGTCGACCCAGGGCCGCAAGGAGTATGCAGCCGAGGTACGCATCATCAGCCAGCTGCGCCACCGGCATTTGGTCCGGCTTGTCGGGTGGTGCCATGAACACCGTGGTGACTTCTTGCTCGTCTATGAGCTCATGCCCAATGGCAGCGTCGACCAGCACCTCTACGGCAAGGGCGTGCACCTCACCTGGCCGACACGGTATGACATTGCACTGGGCCTCGCGTCGGCATTGCTCTACCTCCACGAGGAGTGCCTTCAGTGCATCGTGCACCGCGACATCAAGCCGAGCAATGTGATGCTGGATGCCACCTTCAGTGCCAAGCTCGGCGACTTTGGCCTTGCCAAGCTCGTTGAGCATGGCAGCCAGCCCTACACCACCGTCCTGGCTGGCACGCTGGGCTACTTGGCGCCAGAGTGCCTGACGACAGGCAAGTCAAGCCGAGAGTCGGACGTGTACAGCTTCGGCGTCGTGGCACTGGAAATTGCTTGTGGACGACAGCCATCGGAGCCCACGGCGGAGCCGAGCAAGGCGAGGCTGGTGCCGTGGGTCTGGGAGCTTTATGGGAAGAAAGCCCTTCTCGAAGCGGCGGACTGGAGGTTGAAGGTGGAGTTCGATGAGAAGCAGATGGAGCATCTGATGGTGGTTGGACTATGGTGCGCTCATCCTGACTACACGCATAGGCCAAGCATCAGGCAGGCCCTGAATGCCCTGAAATTTGAGGCGGCATTGCCTGTGCTGGCGCCGAAGATGCCGGTGCCGACGTTCTTCCCTTTGCCTGACTTGGCTGCTCTGGTATCATCAGTTGGAGGTGCGTCCGACACGCAGAACCCAGGCGGCGTTACTGAGTGTGAGTCATCAGGGGCTAATGCTGGCAAAGGATCTTCGGTGAGGGATAGACTTCTGGAGCCGTGAAAGTGGTGGGTTTTGTGAAGCTGCTTTCACGATGATTTTGTTTGTTTCGTCTTGTGCTGCAACATGGAGGTGTGATTGATTGTACAATTATATTTGTATGAGTTGAGTTTGGTTTGTATAGCAGGGAAATGTGATGGATTATATCGGTCAAAAGGACCGAACAAGAAGAAATATCCCAAGGCAGTTTGGGGTATTAGGGTGAGTCAGGTGTTAAAGCTGATAGATTGCTTATAACTTGAATGTCACTCGTGTGAGATGATAGCCGATACGAGCAAACCAGATGTCGCCACAGTTTTTGTGTAGCAGGTCACACGCAACGTCAAACCAACAACGAGACTAGAACACCGCTCAAACTTTCACATGGTTATATAAAACCGCACTGAACAGACAGACGCGTGTAAGCCAAAAAGTAGATTAGAATGTGCTGAGAAAACTTGTACAAATATAAGTTAGCTAACGATACTTTGCTTTGTTATATCTTCATAATAGTCAAACGACACCATTGCAGCCAATTGAAAGTTAACCTGAGGGTCCCTCCCTACTTGCAGTGCCAAAAGAATTGGATGGTCTAACAACCACAATGACACCTTCCAACTACAAAATCTCAACACCTGTACAAACTAAAAGCACTAGGCCCCTATAGAAATGCTATTTGTTACCTCCCCTGAGAAATATTTATCTATCACTGCCCCTATTACACCATTCCATGAGCAAAATTGTGTTCCATCTCAGGAGGTGATGCTAAACCATGAACAAATAATTCAAGTCGTCCACTGTCAGTCGAGTCTGACCGCCACCAGATTTATCTTCCCCAAAAGCTGAAGCAACCATCTCCCGCTTTTTCTCCTGAGACAAATTATACATCTTAGTACGCACTGCATGAAACAGTGCATCTAAAAATTCATTGCCAAACAGAATACATCGATAAATAGTACCCTCTCGTCGAGGACCAATGGGAAGGGTTACATCACATAGGATTTAACCGAGTGAGCAGTTGGAACTCAAAGCAAGAAATTAAATATTTCGTATTAAGATAGCCCTTGTGCAGTTTCTCTTTTGTAATTTTTCTCTCTTCTAACAAAATTTTACTGTCAGGGCCTTCCCTACAGTTTCGGTTCAAAAAGATAGCACTGTTTTGTATGGTATTCAAGTTGTATCCTATTCGGTCCAGGTGATGCCTACCTATTGTTTCGGTTGGTCTCAAGTGATCCCAGGAAAATGAAGCTATATATTTACAACATCACAAGGATGTGAATAATGTTAGGGATATACTTACAACTACAAAAATAGACTTTCCAACTTCTTTAGTATCTCACTGC
Organism: Triticum aestivum; assembly: GCF_018294505.1. Taxonomy (NCBI): domain Eukaryota; kingdom Viridiplantae; phylum Streptophyta; class Magnoliopsida; order Poales; family Poaceae; genus Triticum; species Triticum aestivum. Next base: position 428,391,211 of record NC_057802.1, read on the forward strand.
TCAAAAGGAGGGGCAGGAGCAGGCAAGCATCCTACCCGTCTATACTTTTAAAAACTGGACCGGTGATAAAAAAAGGTGAAGACGCCCCACTTGATGGTTCATAGTCCAGGGTGTTGATTTGACCCACCCATTTCTCATTCGACTGAGAACAGTCTCTGAGAGAAACCGGGACATTGGTTCCTACAGCCAGTTTGAGCACAGAGCAAGTATCGATATCCTGGCCAGTTTAAGCATCCTACGTGTATATACTTTTTAAAAGCTGGACCGGTGATAAAAACGGTGAAGACACCCTACTCGAGGATTCATAGTCCAGGGTGTTGGTGGTTCACCGGTTGACCCACCAATTCTCTCATTCGACTGAGACCAGTCTCTTGAGAGAGACATTGATCCCTACAGCCAGTATGAGCACATAGGTAGTAGCCTAGTATCGATATCCTGGCCAGTCTAAAAGGTGGGTAGGCATACTAAATGAAGTGATCTTATGCTGATGGTTTTAAATTTACCTGGAGTGCCAGAATACGATCTTCAACAGTATCTTTGACAGTTAACCTAGATACTGTGACTGGTCGTGTTTGGCCAATACGGTGTGCTCTATCAACAGCTTGGTCCTCAGTGGTAGGATTCCACCAAAGATCGAGCATAAGCACATGGCAGGCAGCCACCATATTTAGACCAAGACTCGCAGCTTTGAGAGACATGATCATTACAGAAACCTGCCAACAGCAGAAGTCAAGAGAGAACAAATTGTGATACACTTGAGAAAGTTGCATGTAAAAAATAATCATTGAACACAAACCTCTGGAACTGTTTTGAAGTCATTCACGGCTTTTTCCCGAGCAGCAACAGACATTGTTCCATCAAGCCTCCGGTAGGTCACATGAGAAGCTTTCAAATGAACCTCTAGCAAATCCAGCATTCTAGTCCATTGAGAGAAAACAATGGCCTTCTCTGTCGTCTTGGTGTCAGCATATTCTGAACTCATCCCATTGGTATTTTCAGAGGCAAGCCCAATTGTTTTTTTGCTATCACTACTTTGGGTGGGGTCAATTTTAGGTAATGAGAGAATGATATCTAGGGCAGCCCTCACTTTAGAAGATGCATAAGATGAATCAATCCCAGTTTGATTTTCAGTGTGTACTATCTCTGTACACGAATCATTAGACTGGGATTCACTTGTTGATTTGCACAAGGAGAATTCAAGGGTGCCTCGAGAGAATAATGAAGTTGCATTAAGTCGGACTCTGCAACTAGAGACTGGACATATGCTGTCATCGCCAGTAAGTTGCTCCAATATGCACTGGTTGCAAAAAACATGCCCGCATGTAGTAACGACAGCGTCTTCTGGTGCATCCTGCACAATTTAAGTCGCTAAGATTTAGGTATGAACTGAGGAAGAATATTAGGCATGACAAAGCTGGTGTCAAGAAACTGGAATGAAGCCAAGGGTTTCCTCTCCAGTTTTTGTTTCTTTTATCTAGTTCTGATTTATGCTGACACGATCTTAGGAAACTACACTACCTTTCAATGTTTCCCTTCTGTGTGTCCACGAAAGCAAACTCTTTCGAGTATTTAACATTACTAGCCACAATTATTCAAATAAATTACAAAAGACCACACCCGCAACATGACAATAGCAAAATGAAATATTGTAGAACATGGTGTAGATACAAATAGTAAACATAGATATTAGGGAGATATTATAACTATAGGTGAGAAAGAGAAGATGCAAATACACTTACGTTGCAGAGAGCACATATAGCTGAACAAGATTGCAAACAAACCAGCAATTCTTGTTTTCGTTCCATTGGAAGTTTATTCGCACTCTCCAATGAAGAGGTCCAGCTAGACTCATGACCTTTAACTAGGTGAGGGTGATCACATGCCTGTCTGAGCCGTAAAAGCATCAGCAGGATATTCACGTAGTTTTGCCTAACAGTACCAGCAGCTGCATAGACCTGCAGATAAATTGTCAGATTAGACCAGGTGAGCAATTGACCATATAGGTAGGCTCTTTAAGTTTAAGAATGGAGCACATAAATAAGGAGACATAATCAACTTGGCGTGAAGTAAACATGAAATGAGTGGTCAAACATGCCATCATCTCATAAATGTTCATATGAACTGTTTAGTATCAAGACTGTACAAGTTCTTTTTTGTGTGTTATCCAGACTGTACTAATCCAATCCCATAAGTAAAGTAACATGTTTGCTGTCCAGGTATGTGGAGCAATGTAATCCATATATTCCAAAAGCATAGATAGAAATTAACCAAATATATTTGAGTTATGTTTTCACAATACAAAGGAATAACATTCAATAATTAAGAATATAATCCTGACTGATTTATTGTGGAGAAATAGCAAGACAATATCAAAAATCAAAATATTGAAAGAATAAATAAAAGAATGCATCAGAAAGTGGGTGGATAATTAACACTGCGAACACACCTTAAATTGTGCTCGCGATTCAGCTTCTAGGGTGTTATAAAATGCACGCTCCTCACTCGTGAAGTTCACAGCCTTGAGAGATATAGTCTTCGGCGGTAGGGAAATGATTGGTTTACCATCCAACATTGTCGCTACATTACCAAATAAATATAACTTTCAGCACCAATTACAAAGTTAAAAATTATGGGGACCACAAATCAACTACTTTGGAACAGAAAGAATATTACACAGGAATAGCAGGGTGCCAGATCATAAGCATGCAAATGAAATTAAAAGGCACAGTAGTAGCGATACGAACATAAAACGACAGAAATTTCAAATGTGGGAATGTTCTAAACAATAGGAACATGTATTTGATCTGTCAATAATATAATACATGTTCCTTGTATAAGACCTAGAATACCCATTTTTAGAGTACTAGCCGTGGAAATAGCCAACAGAAGTTTCAAATGGTACAAATTATGCTTAACATGCTAATTGATGATTTGATGGCATCCTCTAATGTATCATCCACTAAGATATTTTCATCAATGGTCTGAAGACACTAGCAACTCCAACTCTTCAACATGTTATTTGGTGAAAGATTAATAAAAAAAATTATCATGATTAACTAGCAACACTAGCTTCACTATCATAATTTTCATAAATTCTAAGCCAAAATTGTCTCTGATTAAAATGTCAAATGTAAAATGTGGTTTAAGTACAATCAGCAAGCCATCTTGTTGGGAGACAACATACTTCTTAGATATGCACAGGCTAAGAGATGGAAAACACAAATAATAAGTTTAGTAACTGACCTTTAGTCCGACGTAGCATTACTGTCTTCAAAACAACTTGCAGCTTCTTGTAACCATTAACTGGGTTCCTGCTGATTGGCATTTTTATCATGGTGCAAAAATGCTTGTATTCACAATACGGTTCGTATCGGAGAAATTTAAAATAGCTAAAGAGATCTTCAACAGCATTCTGTATTGGTGTCCCTGACAAGCACCACCTTCTTTTGGCTCGCAAATTCCAGCAAGACCCGGCAACATTGGTTCGGTAATTTTTAATACTTTGTGCTTCATCAAGAATAACCCTGAACCATGCTACTCTCGCAAGAGGTTTCTCTGGTAAGTTACTCTTCTCTGTTGTGGCATTTTTAGTTTTCTTAGAAGAGGAAGCCTTCCTCTTTTTGCTGCCTGAAACAGGAGCACCATATCTGTCTGCCTTCCCTTTCTCTTCATCGTCACTATCAGGACTTGATTGCTTTGGTACCTCCATACTTACTATAGAATATGTAGTTAGCACAACATCATATTTAGTGAGCTCGTTAGGATCTTTCGTACGGTTGCTACCATGATATATTAGAAAGGACAAATTAGCTTTACTGGTAACTTTGTTCCTCAGTTCTTCTGCCCACTGTCGTAGAACACTTGTCGGGCAAACAACCAGAGTGCCAGCAGCTGGCCTGGCCTTAATCTCTACAATATGATTCTCTGTCTTAACTGTAGTGCTTGTTGTCACTTCAGAGCTACATGTCTGTGACCTCCTTTTCAAACAAAGATCAATGGGGTCGTCTTCGTCATCGTCAAGAGATACAGCTTCACACAGCTCTGGCTTAATGGCAGTTGACCTTGGTACTGGTGATCTTTCTGTCAATATCAGTGAAATAGTTGATATAGTTTTACCCAAGCCCTGAAAAGCATCAGATGACATCTAAGACACATTCGCACACTTTGCTGAACAGAAGGGAGAAATTAACTAGTATACCTGATCATCTGCGAGAATTCCACCAGAGCAATGTGAACCATTTTTCTCCTTTTGCACCATCCATGACAGAGCAATTTTCTGTAAAAATAAGATGAAATATAATACTAAATACACAGAAGCTGGTGACACTATTTTTCAGGGAATCACATGACATTGACTGCAAGGTGTACCTGATGCCTCAATAAAGGAACTGATAAAAGCCCATCAGGTGGATTAGCCTCGGACTTTGGCTGGGATATATCCTGGCAAACTTCAAATATGTTAAGCATACTGAAGCAGCACATGAAAACTAGGTGCCAGAAAAATAATACTAAATGATGTTATTTTCTCCGTCATCAGATAAATTTAGTGCTCAATCACTAAGTTTTCACGGCAATAAAGGCAAACCAAGTGTTCTATAGAGTATGGTTATAGAATATCATAGGAAGATGGGAGACATAATCACCAGCAGTTACCAGAACAGAAGGTAGCTTAGTAAGCTCAAGAACCAGCATATGGGAACTTGCCCAAAAAATTAATAATTACCAACAAGAAAGATCAAGTGAATAAACATTATCAGAGAATTTCCAAATGTTGATACTCAACAAACAAAAAGTGTGTATTAAGTATCCCAAGTGTTGCTTACGAAAAACTGCAATTGGGGATTTTGAGTAACCATTCACAATAAGGTCTTGTTTAGTTTGGAGGATTTTCATACAAAAAACCTAGGAACAAGGATTCCAGAGGAAAAAATCCATAGGAATACTACTCATTTCTTTTGTTTTTGGAGGAAACTACATATCCACTCAAAGCTCATTTTGTGCATAGGACCGAGGCAAGACAATTCCTTAGGATGTCATCCTATCAAATTCCTATAGTACTCGTAAGTCCTACGTTTTAGTTTCCTCCAAACCAAATGAGCCCTAATCATTATTCGGCCAATGATTTTGTGATTCGTGATAGCAGGTATAACCAAGTTAATAAGTGTGAAAAGGAGGATCCAACAGTACAGAGGGATATATAACCTGCAATGCAAGTCGTAGAGTCGCCCTTTCATCATGTGACTTATATGCCATCCCGCCAAATCGAGGAACAAAAGGATTTGCAGACAAAGATTGTTGAAAGTTATTTAGTTTTCCTTGGATTCCCTGGGGTGGCAATATATGACAAGGAGCACGATGGCTACTAAGGTTAAGTAAATCAGAACCACCATTGACAATTGCACCGAAGCAACTTCTTGATAAATTCCCCCGAGCAAAGGAGTTACCACTTCTGTGAATATCATATTGTTCATGAAAAGCTGGAGGCATTTGATCTGTCAGGCTCCTATACGGGTGTTGGTGGCCGATAGGAACTAAACTAGAGTTCAGCAACTGTTTTGTTGAGCCTCCTAAGTATTTATCAGCATCCTCTGTAGTAGAGTTTCTGCTTGAGGGTATTGGAGAAGAGTCAGTGCTAGACTCACTCTTGAAACCAATATATTCAGACTGGATCTGCTCACAGGATAATGACTCTGGGGACGACATGTAGTAACCTGATAAAGATGTATCATCACAATATTGATCCGGGGAGCCTGTCTGCATCGAACTGCTTTCACATATATTCTGTGGGATCTGTTCCATCTCATATGACTGATTGTTATGCGGCAAATCATGCATTGACATTTCACCAGCCATATCAAGAGAACCATACTCTGGTTTGGGACATTCTCCAAACTCACCCTGCAGATAATCTCCCTGTACAGTTAGGCAACTGCTATTGCCATTGTTCATGCTTCCAGTCGCCTCACCAATGTTCAGCTCAGTGTAAGAAATATCAGGGATGGCAGCATTATGGTCAAAAGAGAATGTGTTCATTGGTATGAATTGATTACCCTCCTGGCCAGTGTTATCAAATATTGCTCCTGTATCCTCGCTTTTAACTTCACTCAACCCAGATTGCTCTGGGAACTGATTATGTGGCAAATCTGCAGTAGATATGAAAGGAATATGATTTCTTTAAACTCAGATGATGCAAGCTATATATTGCCAAGGAGAAATTTGACATACAAGTATTCGTTGGTGGCCCCATGCCCTCTAAGTGGTTCTCTGCTTTGACCTGTGCTTTGCCAAAGTACATTTGCTCACCAACATATGAACAATTTGACAGAACTTTGTATGGAGATGCATTTGCTTCTTCAGCAGCATTTATATGGTTTAATGTGTCCCTTGGTAAAGGTTGGTTGTTATGATTGGTAGTTCTACAATTTCCAGATAAATCTGCGAAGAAATGATCAAATAAATAGTGCATCATACGGAGTGCGAACATAAAGTGTCAGTTTAAAGCCATTTTTCTGTTTCTCACCACTGCCAAGCAAACCATAAGGCTTAGCATCGGAGTCATCAAAGGTTCCATCTCCTTGTTCCACCATTGCTTCCATCTGGTATTGCGAAGGGTCTATGTGTGAGTAGTTTGACCAAAAACCTTCATCCTCCAAAATTTCTGCCAATTGATTAAACAATAGCATAACAATGATTTTATTTTGTTGAAGGAAAGCTCTCGTAAAAACATATGATAAACTGAGAAGCTAAGTCTACCTTCATGGTTTTCGAATCCATTTGCATAACCTGTCGTGTCCACTGGCACCTCTAAGGAACCTTGATTGGCCTGCATTTCATCCTCCAAAAATTCTGCTCATTGATAGAACAGTAGCTTAACAATGATTTTGTTTAACGAAAGCTCTCGTAAAAACATATGATAAACTGAGAAAAGCTCAGTCTACCTTCATGGCTTTCAAATCCATTTGCAAAACCTGTCGTGTCCACTGGCGCCTCTAAGGAACCTTGATTGGCCTGCATTTGAATAACATGATGTTTAATGACGGGGTATGACATAGGGGACACATTCCAAAAAATATTAATGATACAGCATGCCTGGATATAGACACACAATCTTGCGACTGCTGACCACAGACATCCATATGATGCTAGAAATACTAGACGGAACATTTTTACTTGATTTTATGTTCTGGCTTGTTAGGAAAAAGAAACATGCGCTACGATTATTCAACAACAAATTATCGCAATACCAATGGATGAAATCTGAAACCCTAGCATTCAACAGCTTAGTGTCACATTTTCAAACAATCAAGTAGTTCAAGTAACAAGCTGAGCTCTCAAAAGTCACATGTTGATCCAAATCAAATCATATACTGGAGAAACACCTTTCACCACAACAACCAATGAATAATTGGAAGTTCAATGTATTACACCGCACTGAGTCACCCACAGTAAGAATCCAAGATTCCCGCCATCGCCCCGCAGAAAATCAAATCAAACTGATTCATCTAATTTTTATAATAAAATTACAGCCAGCTTATAGAATATCTAAGTGTAACTCCTTCGCTCCTTAAGCACACCCAAGAAGGTATGACAACAAATAGCTGAATGCCGACAAAAAGAACTTAACCGTTCTCACACTCTGGAGATCATGAGCAACTAGAAAGTAGAGGTAGATGCATACATGCATACATATCTACCCTACACCACGAAACAACATGCACAAGAATTGGGAGCCGATATACCATACCAGAAAAGGGGGAAAAACAATGCAACTCCACCTAACCCCTATAATCCTCACTTAGCCACATGCCGCGATCATCAACGCCCTAACTAGTCAGTACTACTCCACATATCTCGTCATAGACTCGTTGCTACCAACCACCCCAATCGACTCAGCTGCCATACTACCACAGGCGAGGGCAGTGATCCAACACTGCCATTTTTTGGACCCAATGCATCAGGGCCGGAACCTCTTCAAGTCAGCTGCCTCCAGTGACAAAGGCAGCACCATATGACCATTGCTCATGTGATTGGGTTCAAATACCAAAAGATGGATACCATTTCCCAACAACATTTAACAAGCACATATATAGACGGCATAACTTAATTGCATCTCATGCTATAACTGAGCTTTTAGCATCAACAAGCATGTGTGTGCCACTTAGTAGGGAGAAACAAAAAAATAACTCCCCAAACTGAAAAGTCGCACCGAATCCCTTGCCAAGGCTTGATCACCTCACACACATCTCACTCGAAAAGGCACGGCGTCTAAGAGACAAGACCCCGGGCATCGCGAATTGCGGATATGTAGGGGGGGCATGGCACCCCAAACAGTCGTACGCGTCCGCTCCGACGCAATCCAAAACCCTAGCCCCGGCGGGGCCAACCCTGCCTACCGAATTGGATCCGGCCGGTCCGAGCGAGATGCGAATTAGGGCAAGGCCGGAGCGGCAAAAGGCACGCACCTCGGGCTGCGGCGGGTCCTCCCCGTCGTCGCCGGGCTCGCTCTCGAGGAAGGCCATGAAGTCGCCGAGGGGCATGGAGAGGTTGTCCTCGGCGCCGCCGCCGAAGCCCCCGTCGTCGAAATCCATCGCCGGTTCCTCCGCCATCATCCGCCGCGGCGCGATTCGATCATGCAATTCGCCGCGGGAGAGGGGGCCTTGCTTTTTCTCCGCCGGACGAGCCCGAGGCCCCTTTCTCTCTCGCCCTCGTTTTTAATCGTGGCGGGGGTGGGGGGGGCGGCTGCGCTGCGCGGTGCGGTGGGCTGAGGAGATGCCGTCCGCGTCGAAGTGGTGGAAAAGAGGAGCAGGAGGCGAAGGGGAAAAATTCGTTCCGGGTTGGGGGATTTTTAAAAGCGAGCGAGCCCGAGGAAAGGGTCGGCGTCGAGGGTGGGGGTTTGGGAATGCCCGAGCACGGGCCGGACTCGGGTTCGTGGGGGGTGGAGTTATTTCGCGGCATGTGCACCACGCGGTGGGCGGACGGAGCCGCGGACCGGACCCCGGTTGGCTGGCTGGCTGGCTCTGGAGCCAGGGACTCTGGCTCGGATTTTCGAGCCGAGGACCGTCCAGCTTTCGGGGTCGTCGTCGTGGGTCGGGTCGGGTCCCGGGGCCGTGTGCCACACGGAACCGTGCGGCGGGCGTGGCTTTTTGCAGGACAGCCCCGGGAGTACGTGCATATTCGACTCGTGGATGAACTGAAATGAAATGATGGAACGGATTAGGCGTCCATCCGTTGTTGCGAAATGGGAGACAGTGGTAGCACGTTGTTGTTTAAGAAACACGTGATGATCATAGTTGGATAAAGTCTGCCCTAGAACTCAATCTCATGATAGTTTAAGTTTGTACTATAAGTTAAGAGCATCTGCAGCCGGACTCGGCAAATCCGACCCCCCAAACGCCCGCGTACGCGGCCGGGCGCGTCCGCGGACAGTGACCGGTCACGCCTTAAAAAATGCATTCCACATCCGGATACCACAAATTAGAAACCTCAAATCTATATTATTACATGCAACGCAACGATCTTTGAGCGGAGCTTCGTCCGGTTCCGCTCCCTGCCCGACCGGCTCCGCCGTGGCCATGTCCGGCAGATGGCTACGCCCTTTGGAGAGTTGGTTCGGTCGCCGGTAAGGTAGAGTAGGGCATGGGACACGGGCCGGCTCACGAGACTGAAGGCGCTGCCGTCTCCCATGCCCTACTCTTCCTCGTCGGAGCCCGGAACCCGCTGGGTGCCGGTGGACGTCAGATCGATGACGGATCCGTCCTGGGACGAGCCGCCAACGTCCACCATGATGTCGTTACGCCGCCCAGACTGACGCGCCATACAGGACGCCGGAGAATGTGACCCCGCCTCATCGACGTCCATCGCCGCAAGGGCTGCAGCCGTCTCCCGCGCCCGGTGCCTTGCACAGCGGGCACGCCGTGTCATGTTCTCGTCGGGCGAAGCCCATGGTGCGTCCTGATGCTCGATGCGCCAACGGAGGGGTTGCACGTCCGCCAGCTCGTCCGGACGCCAGACAGGCCGCATGGCCTCCGGCGAGGCAGCTACGGCTGGCCTAGCGTCAGATCCATGCGCCATTTGGGTGGACGCAATGGATTCCCGACGGAAAGAGTCTGAGCACTGACGTGCACGGGCCTCCTCCCGGGCGCAGCGGAGCGCAAGCTAGACGGCCATCTCCTCCTCGGGGCCGCGTGGGATGAGCTCGGGGTCGACGGATCTAGAGGTGAAGGACTCGGATTCGTTGTCCGCCATGCCGGAGACGAACTTGGGTGACGGAGGGGAGTGGAGGAGAGTGGAGTGAAGTGGCTCCGGCGGGCGGATGGGGAGGAATATATGTGGGGTTGGGTGGTCTAGCGTGGGTCGGGTCCGACGTGGCATTTGAGGGGGCCGTCTGGGTCAAAAAATTGTGCCCGGACAGTGACCGGGCGGCCCCCGGGGCGTATGAGGCGGTATTGAGGCGCCCGGCTGTAGATGCTCTAAGGGCATGTCCAGACTTTTTACCCTATCGGTCCGCGGAGTGGTTCAAACGTCCATTTTCCCTTAAATTGGAATCAAAGTGAGGGCTTGCAGGAGGCCGCAACGCCGCCATGTAGGACTCTGACACCCTTGGCCCACTCAAATCCCTTTCCCGGTCCCATTGCCTTCCAATCCACCCGTGGTCCCCCTTATTTTGCATTCACGCCATCCTGCTTCGATGTCGCCGTTGTACCTCTCTGGTGTCCACCCGGGCATTGCTAGACGTCTGCAACCACCGCCCAAACTGTTGGGGAACATAGTAATTTCAAAAAAATTCCTACGCACACGCAAGATCATGGTGATGCATAGCAACGAGAGGGGAGAGTGTTGTCCACGTACCCTCGTAGACAGAAAGCGGAAGCGTTAACACAACGCGGTTGATGTAGTCGTACGTCTTCACGATCCGACCGATCAAGTACCGAACGTACGGCACCTCCGAGTTCAGCACACGTTCAGCTCGATGACGTCCTCGAACTCCGATCCAGCCGAGTGTTGAGGGAGAGTTTCGTCAGCACGACGGCGTGGTGACGATAATGATGTTCTACCGACGCAGGGCTTCGCCTAAGCACCGCTACGATATTATCGAGGTGTAATATGGTGGAGGGGGGCACCGCACACGGCTAAGAGATCAATGATCAATTGTTGTGTCTATGGGGTGCCCCCTGCCCCCGTATATAAAGGATCAAAGGGGGGAGGTGCGGCCAGCCTTGGGGCGCGCCAGGAGGAGTCCTACTCCCACCGGGAGTAGGAGTCCCCCCCTTTTTCTAGTTGGATTAGGACTTGGGAGGGGGGAAAGAGGAGAGGGAGAAGAAGGAAGGGGGGCGCCGCCCCCCTTCTCCTTGTCCTATTCGGACTAGGGGGGAGGGGGGCGCGGCCCAGCCCTAGCCGCCTCTCTTCTCTTCCACCTGGGCCCACTAAGGCCCATTATGTTGCCGGGGGGTTCCGGTAACCTCCCGGTACTCCGGTAAAATCCCGATTTCACCCGGAACACTTCCGATATCCAAACATAGGCTTCCAATATATCAATCTTCATGTCTCGACCATTTCGAGACTCCTCGTCATGCCCGTGATCACATCCGGGACTCCGAACAACCTTCGGTACATCAAAACATATAAACTCATAATATAACTGTCATCGAAACGTTAAGCGTGCGGACCCTACGGGTTCGAGAACTATGTAGACCTTGGAATTAACCTTGGAATGCAGTTTTGACATCCATCTGCCAAATTTCATAATCATAAAATGCGGCAATTGCTAACATGATTCGGACAGACTTAAGCATCGCTACGGGTGAGAAGGTCTCATCGTAGTCAATCCCTTGAACTTGTCGAAAACCTTTCGCAACAAGTCGAGCTTTATAGACAGTAACATTACCGTCAGCGTCAGTCTTCTTCTTGAAGATCCATTTATTTTCAATGGCTTGCCGATCGTCGGGCAAGTCAACCAAAGTCCATACTTTGTTCTCATACATGGATCCCATCTCTGATTTCATGGCCTCAAGCCATTTTGCGGAATCTGGGCTCACCATTGCTTCTTCATAGTTCGTAGGTTCGTCATGGTCTAGTAACATAACCTCCAGAACAGGATTACCGTACCACTCTGGTGCGGATCTTACTCTGGTTGACCTATGAGGTTCAGTATAACTTGATCTGAAGTTTCATGATCATCATCATTAACTTCCTCACTAATTGGTGTAGGTGTCGCAGAAATCGATTTCTGTGATGAACTACTTTCCAATAAGGGAGCAGGTACAGTTACCTCATCAAGTTCTACTTTCCTCCCACTCACTTCTTTCGAGAGAAACTCCTTCTCCAGAAAAATTCTGAATTTAGCAACAAAAGTTTTGCCTTCGGATATGTGATAGAAAGTGTACCCAATAGTCTCCTTTGGGTATCCTATGAAGACACATTTCTCCGATTTGGGTTCGAGCTTATCAGGTTGAAGTTTTTTCACATAAGCATCGCAGCCCCAAACTTTAAGAAACGACAACTTTGGTTTCTTGCCAAACCACAGTTCATAAGGTGTCGTCTCAACGGATTTTGATGGTGCCCTATTTAACGTGAATGCAGCCGTCTCTAAAGAATAACCCCAAAACGATAGCGGTAAATCAGTAAGAGACATCATAGATCGCACCATATCTAGTAAAGTACAATTACGACGTTCGGACACACCATTACGCTGTGGTGTTCCGGGTGGCGTGAGTTGCGAAACTATTCCGCATTGTTTCAAATATAGACAAACTCGTAACTCAAATATTCTCCTCCACGATCAGATCGTAGAAATTTTATTTTCTTGTTACGATGATTTTCAACTTCACTCTGAAATTCTTTGAACTTTTCAAATGTTTCATACTTATGTTTCATTAAGTAGATATACCCATATCTGCTCAAATCATCTGTGAAGGTGAGAAAATAGCGATATCCGCCACGAGCCTCAATATTCATCGGACCACATACATCTGTATGTATGATTTCCAACAAATCTGTTGCTCTCTCCATAGTTCCGGAGAACGGCGTTATAGTCTTCTTGCCCATGAGGCACGGTTCGCAAGTACCAAGTGATTCATAATCAAGTGATTCCAAAAGTCCATCAGTATGGAGTTTCTTCATGCGCTTTACACCGATATGACCTAAACGGCAGTGCCACAAATAAGTTGCACTATCATTATCAACTCTGCATCTTTTGGCTTCGACATTATGAATATGTGTATCACTACTATCGAGATTCAACAAAAATAGACCACTCTTCAAGGGTGCATGACTATAAAAGATATTACTCATGTAAATAGAACAACCATTATTGTCTGATTTAAATGAATAACCGTCTCGCATCAAACAAGATCCAGATATAATGTTCATGCTTAACGCTGGACCAAATAACAATTATTTAGGTCTAAAACTAATCCCGAAGGTAGATGTAGAGGTAGCGTGCCGACCGCGATCACATCGACTTTGGAACCATTTCCCACGCGCATCGTAACCTCGTCCTTAGCCAATCTTCGCTTAATCCGTAGCCCCTGTTTCGAGTTGCAAATATTAGCAACAGAACCAGTATCAAATACCCAGGTGCTACTGCGAGCATTAGTAAGGTACACATCAATAACATGTATATCACATATACCTTTGTTCACCTTGCCATCCTTCTTATCCGCCAAATACTTGGGGCAGTTCCGCTTCCAGTGACCAGTCTGCTTGTAGTAGAAGCACTCAGTCTCAGACTTAGGTCCAGACTTGGGTTTCTTCTCCTGAACAGCAACTTGCTTGCTGTTCTTCTTGAAGTTCCCCTTATTCTTCCCTTTGCCCTTTTTCTTGAAACTAGTGGTCTTATTGACCATCAACACTTGATGCTCCTTTTTGATTTCTACCTCCGCAGCCTTTAGCATTGCGAAGAGCTCGGGAATCGTCTTATCCATCCCTTGCATGTTATAGTTCATCCCGAAGCTCTTGTAGCTTGGTGGCAGTGATTGAAGAATTCTGTCAATGACGCTATCATCCGGAAGATTAACTCCCAGTTGAATCAAGTGATTGTTATACCCAGACATTTTGAGTATATGCTCACTGACAGAACTATTCTCTTCCATCTTGCAGCTGTAGAACTTATTGGAGACTTCATATCTCTCAATCCGGGCATTTGCTTGAAATATTAACTTCAACTCCTGGAACATCTCATATGCTCCATGACATTCAAAACGTCGTTGAAGACCCGGTTCTAGGCCGTAAAGCATGGCACACTGAACTATCGAGTAGTCATCAGCTTTGCTCTGCCAGACGTTCATAACATCTGGTGTTGCTCCTGCAGCAGGCCTGGCACCCAGCGGTGCTTCTAGGACGTAATTCTTCTGTGCAGCAATGAGGATAATCCTCAAGTTACGGACCCAGTCCGTGTAATTGCTACCATCATCTTACAACTTTGCTTTCTCAAGGAACGCATTATAATTCAACGGAACAACAGCACGGGCCATCTATCTACAATCAACATAGACAAGCAAGATACTATCAGGTACTAAGTTCATGATAAATTCAAGTTCAATTAATCATATTACTTAAGAACTCCCACTTAGATAGACATCCCTCTAATCCTCTAAGTGATCACGTGATCCATATAAACTAAACCATGTCCGATCATCACGTGAGATGGAGTAGTTTCAACGGTGAACATCACTATGTTGATCATATCTACTATATGATTCACGCTCGACCTTTCGGTCTCCGTGTTCCGAGGCCATATCTGTTATATGCTAGGCTCGTCAAGTTTAACCTAAGTATTCCGCGTGTGCAACTGTTTTGCACCCGTTGTATTTGAACGTAGAGCCTATCACACCCGATCATCACGTGGTGTCTCAGCACGAAGAACTTTCGCAACGGTGCATACTCAGGGAGAACACTTATACTTTGATAATTTAGTGAGGGATCATCTTATAATGCTACCGTCAATCAAAGCAAGATAAGATGCATAAAAAGATAAACATCACATGCAATCAATATAAGTGATATGATATGGCCATCATCATCTTGTGCTTGTGATCTCCATCTCCGAAGCACCGTCATGATCATCATCGTCGCCGGCGCGACACCTTGATCTCCATCGTAGCATCGTTGTCGTCTCGCCAATCTTATGCTTCTACGACTATCGCTACCGCTTAGTGATAAAGTAAAGCATTACAGGGCGATTGCATTGCATACAATAAAGCGACAACCATATGGCTCCTGCCAGTTGCCGATAACTCGGTTACAAAACATGATCATCTCATACAATGAAATTTAGCATCATGTCTTGACCATATCACATCACAACATGCCCTGCAAAAACAAGTTAGACGTCCTCTACTTTGTTGTTGCAAGTTTTACGTGGCTGCTACGGACTTAGCAAGAACCGTTCTTACCTACGCATCAAAACCATAACGATAGTTTGTCAAGTTGGTGTTGTTTTAACCTTTGCAAGGACCAGGCGTAGCCACACTCGGTTCAACTAAAGTTGGAGAAACTGACACCCGCCAGCCACCTCTGTGCAAAGCACGTCGGAAGAACCAGTCTCGCGTAGCGTACGCGTAATGTCGGTCCGGGCCGCTTCATCCAACAATACCGCCGAACCAAAGTATGACATGCTGGTAAGCAGTATGACTTATATCGCCCACAACTCACTTGTGTTCTACTCGTGCATATGACATCTACGCATAAAACCAGGTGAAAGTGCAAGTATCACTTAGATTATATTTTGGTGTGATGACAATGTGATTAGTCGAACTAATGTTGGTTGCTAAAGTTTATCTCAGGACGTTGGTTCCAAGGTGTCCATTGATGGAGGTGTGCGACCCCCCAGTCCAAAAAGATCAAAGGCGTGGTTACCGGCGACTCGAAGGTTTTTCGTTTTGGTTCGATTTGAGTCGTAGGTAAAACCGCACTATCAAGAGGGGTCTTCGTGGAATTAGTGTCGTGTGGGAATGCCTCCAAGACAGATACACCAGCCCTCCTACACCTCCTTAGATATTCCACTTGTTGTGTGCTTTGCCGTGGTGTCCTGTGATGTTTCATCAGAAATCTTCTGGACACCCCGTGTGCACGGGGTCTCTGACCCCCATGCGCACGGGGTAGTCAGAATATTTCTGAACACCCCGTGCGCACGGGGCTGACTTGGCCCGTGCGCACGGGGTACCTCGAAACTCACTGGACACCCCGTGCGCACGGGGCTGACTTGGCCCGTGCGCACGGGGTACCTCGCATCTCACTGGACACCCCGTGCGCACGGGGCTGACTTGGCCCATGCGCACGGGGTCCAACGGGCAGAAATCCCCTCCCGGCCAAGAACACTATAAAAGCCCCCTTCTTCCTCCTCCATCTCCTAACCCTAATGTCTTGTTGAGCTCCTCCATTGCTACACCCCATTTTGCTCACTACTCTCAATCCCTCCACCCAATCTTGTTGAAACTTTGGGGATTGGGAGAGCAAGACCCGATCTACACTTTGACCAAACCAAATCGCATTCCCCGCAACATTCATCCACCATGGCTTGTTACTCTTGGAGCTTGGGCTCCTAGGCGGTTAGAGGTTCCTCCGGAAGCTTCCTTGCTTGTGGTGTGCTCCGGAGAAGTTTGTAAAGGTGTGGTGGTCGCCTTCAAGACCAACCCCGAGTGATTCGAGGCTCATCCGTTGGGGGTGACTCGAAGGAGATTACGGTGAGTCTTCGGTGGCGTTCTGCAAGCTTTGGCTCCGGCACCGCTCCAAACAGAGAGTAGCTCTTCCCCAAGGAAGAGTGAACTTCGGGATAAAATCCGCGTCCTCGTCTCACTTGTGGTTAATCCTTTCCCGCACTTTACTTAGCCGTGTATGCTTGTTGGCTTGCTAATTAGTTTGTTGCCTAGCATACTTAGCTTAGAGCTTGCTTGTCATATAGGTTGTGTTCACCTAGTTGCATATCTAGTGAACCCTTTTTATCCGCTAAGCCTTAAAATTGACGAGAAAGAGTAAAATTTGTAGTCTCCTATTCACCCCCCCTCTAGTCGACCGTATCGATCCTTTCAATTGGTATCAGAGCCTCATGCTCTAATATAAGGTTTTACAACCTTAGAGGATATGGTCGATCTAGGGAATGAGGGAGGTGTCGCACCACTTGCGGAGGATGGTCAAAACCTACCCCCCGCCGCGGCCGACGCACTTGTTGCTCCGGCCGTTGCTCCCGTCGCCCCCATTAACCCGGGTGCCCCGTTGACCGCGGCCGATATTCTTTCAATGTTTGCGGACCTCAAAACTTCTATGTTGAAAGAAGTTCGCTCCTCGGTCAAGGAGGAAATTGATGCTCGCTTAAAGCCCTCGACATCCGCCTCAAACTCATTTGATCCAAATGCGGTTCATGATGCGGATGATTCGAGAGAACCTCTTGCATCCCCGGCTCGCACTCAAGTTCCCAAGTACAATGCCGTGGAACCCTTTTACTCACCACAACCCTTGCAGCACCCTCGCATTAATCCTGTGGGGCCTCCGCCCCCTTTGAAAGCTAACGCGTTTGCTAAGTGGAAGCTAGATATGGAGTCTCATATTCGCAGTGCATCTACACAACTATGGTGGATTGTGGTCAACGGTTTCAACCCCAAGGATCCCATGAATCTCACTCCAAGAGAAGCAGTTGATGATCAACTCAATGCTACCGCCCACCACATGTTGCGCACCGCGGTGACCGATGACTATAGTGACTCCATTGCTCTCCTCAAGACCGCCAAGGAAATTTGGGATTGCCTTGAGGAGGCCCTCGAAGGTGATGAAGCAATTCGAAGATCTCGGTTGGCTTTGCTCAAGCAAGAAGTCAACCTATTTGTGAGAAATGAGGGTGAGTCCGCGGAAGAGGTATATCGAAGGTTGAAGTCTCTTGTGCTCAATTTGAGAACCTTTGGGTGCACTTGGGCAAATGATGATTTCATTAAGGACAAGTTCATTGATGCTATGGTTCTCACAGAACATAACATGGTGATGATGATACATCAATGCCCGGACTATCAAAAGTTGACCGCGGCACAAGTTGTATCCACTTTCTCAACTCATGTTCTTTTGGAGACCAAGTCCAAGAAGACCTTTGCCATAGCTCAAGCCACCAAGAACTCAAATCTTGCATTGAAGGCCAAGAAAGTAGTTGCCCAACCCTCGAGGGATGAAGAAGTTGTCGAAGAGACTTGTGAGGAAGATGTTGACACCTCATGCCCGGCAAATGACTTTGCGGAAGACTTGGCTCTCTTGGTCAAGAAATATTCCGGGACCATGGCAAACAAAGGGAAGAATCTACAAGGAAGATCGTTTGGACGAAGAAAATGCTACAATTGTGATAGCCCAAGACATTTTGTGCACGATTGTCCTTATGAGAGACGTGAAGACAAGTCCGAGAAGCTTGTGCTCAAGAAGAAGAAGTTCACCAAGTTTTCCAAGAGGAAAGATGACAAGGCTCTTGTTCATGAGGAGTACATGTCCGGAGATGAAGATGACGGTGATGATGATTATGTGGGCACGGCCGCCATTGCCATGCATGCCACTACCTCCTCCTCCACCACCGGCCTCTTCGACTCTCCCAACGAGGACAAGCCGTTCACTCATCATTGCCTCATGGCCAAAGAGGTAAAAACAAAGTCCAACTCTCAAAAACCCTTCATCCACACTCCCAATGTTTCATGTGAGATAGTGGAGGATGAGTGTGATGATGGTGTGGATAATGATGAGGAATCCTTGATGGCTTTCATGAACACTCTTCATGGTGAAGCTCGTGCTCGTTTTAGTGATCTCCTTAAATCACTCGCCGAACGCGATGATTTTATTGAGAACGTTGAAAACCTCCTCATAGAGGAAAAAGAGAGAGTCGAACTCCTCGAGCACGAGCTATATGAAGAGAGTGTCATGAGAGCATCACTTGAGGAAGCCTTGTCTTCTCATAAAATTGACTTCGTTAAAACCGATGATGCGTTGCAACTTGCTCCTGAGAACAACGATGCCCTTAAAGTAAGGGTTGAAAAGCTTCTAGTTGATCACACGAGACTTGTTGAGGAACATGAGCTCCTTGTGACTAGTTCCAAGGTTGTCAAAGGTGACCTCATTGCCCTCACCGAGTCGTATGCTCAACTTAAAGCTACAACCATTAAGGCTCTTACTTCCATCCCTCATATTGATTTAAATGATGAATCTTGTACGGCTAACTTTGCTCATGATTGAACCTCTCTCCAAGAGGAGAATAAGAAGTTAAAATCCCAAATTGAGAAAGGGCTTGTGTCGTGCATTCAAGGGGAGAAAAACCTCAATGACCTCTTGAGCAACCAAAAGGAGTGTGTTGCCAAGGAGGGAATTGGGTTTGACCCCTCTTCTAAGAAGAAGAAGACCAAGAAGAAGAGCCACAAGAAGAAGATCGGTCCTACTTCTCCTCCCCAACAAAAGATAGCATTTGTTCATGAAGGACACAAGGAGAAGGAGAAGGAAAAAGGGAATGTCGGGGATGGCAAGGTCACTAGGGACAAGGCCATTCCCAAAGAGTTTGCCGGCAAGAACAACCCATCTTATGTCCTCATGAGAGGAAATGATGGTCATACCTTTGCTAAATTTTTTGGCACTAACTATGATGATTATGCTTGGACTATTTGGGTTCCTAAGACCCTTGTTGCTAACTCTCTAGGACCCATTGCAAAATGGGGACCTAAAATCAAAGCTTGATTCTTGTAGGACTATACCTCCGGTGGAACACAATGGGTGATCGATAGTGGTTGCACCAATCATATGACCGGAGAGAGGGAGATGCTTGTGGAGTTCATTGATTCGCTCAAGGCCACTTCAAACATCTCTTTTGGTGACAATAGCAAGGGCAAGGTATTGGGTTTGGGCAAGGTGGTAATCTCTAGTGATGCATCACTTAAGAATGTCATGCTTGTTCAATCTCTTCACTACAATTTACTTTCTACGATTCAATTGGCTCGTGCCGGTTATGATTCTCATTTCGGTGAATTTCATGTGACCGTCTTTAAGAGAAGCAATCTCAAAGTGGTCTTTGTTGGGCATGTTGAAGACAACCTTTACGTGGTTGATTTCTCAAATGAGAAAACTTATCTTGCAACATGTCTAATGGCCAAGGCCGACGTGGGGTGGCTTTGGCATCGCCGGCTAGCACACGTTGGCATGAGAAATTTACAAGCTCTCTTAAAGGGGGAGCACATCCTTGGACTAACCAATGTGTCTTTTGCCAAAGATCGTCCTTGTAGTGCGTGCATTGCCGGAAAACTTCATGAAAAAGCTCATAAGGTGTCAACTATCATTACCACTTTGAGGCCTCTCGAGCTCATTCACTTGGATCTCTTTGGGCCTCCATCTTATGATAGTTTGGGAGGGAGGAGGTATTGCCTTGTCATTGTCGATGACTATACAAGATATACATGGGTGTTCTTCCTCAAGACTAAAGATGAAACTCAAGACACCTTCATCAACTTTGCCAAAGAAGCTCAACGTCAACATAATTGTGAGATCAAGGCAATTCGAAGTGACAACGGCACCGAGTTCAAAAATTACACTATGAACGAGTTCTTGAGCGATGAGGGGATCAAGCATCAATATGCCGCGCCATACACTCCCGAACAAAATGGTGTTGCGGAAAGGAAGAACCGGACTCTCATTGAGATGGCAAGGACCATGCTTGACGAGTACAAGTCTCCATACAAGCTTTGGGCCGAAGCCATCAACACCGCGTGCCATGCTACAAACCGGCTTTATCTTCGTAAGCTCAAGAACAAGACTCCCTACGAACTCCTAATCGGGAGAAAGCCTAACGTCAAATACTTTCGAGTATTCGGTTGTAAGTGTTTCATTCTAAATAAGAAATCCCGTTTAGCTAAGTTTGCGCCTAAAACTTATGAGGGCATATTTGTTGGATATGCATCAAACTCGCATGCTTACCGTGTTCTCAACAAATCCACCGGATGTATTGAGGAAACGGTAAATGTGGAGTTTGATGAAGATAATGGTTCCCGTGCGGAGCAAATTGTTCCTAGTGTTGTAGGTGATGAGGCTCCTTCACAAGCTATAAGGACTATGGGGATAGGCCACATTCGTCCACAAGAAACACCCCAAGTCCAAGTAGAAGAAGAAGGAGTAAGAGCCCCTCTTGTGGATTCTCCACAAGGGAAGTCATCACCGCCACCACAAGGTCAAGATGCTATGGAAAATCATGAACCTATCCAAGAACAAGATCAAGTCCCTCATGTTCCCGAGCAAGATCAAGGGCAAGCCCAACCAAATGGCGAAGAACCAATCCGTGAGGCCCAAGGTCAAGCTCTTGATCAAGATCAAGATCAATCCCAACCTCAAGTGTCTTCCACATCATCACATCCAAGTGATCAAGAACTAGAGGTTGTGAAGAGAAGGGTGTCTCCAAGGCTAAAGCATTCTCAAGGCCAAGCTTCTTCCACAAGTTCAAAACCAAGTGAAGAAGAGCTTACCCTCAAAGTGCAAAAAGCGGCCGCCAAGTTAAAGCATCTTCAACATCTCACCGACAACATTTATGGAAGCATCAACAAAGGGGTAACTACTCGTAGACGTTTGGCAAACTTTTGTGAACATCACTCGTTTGTCTCTTGTGTTGAGCCCCTTAAGGTTGAAGATGCACTTGACGACCCGGATTGGGTAAATGCCATGCATGAAGAACTCAACAACTTCACCCGCAACAAAGTATGGACTCTTGTGAAGAGACCCAAAGAACATCATAATGTCATTGGAACAAAGTGGATCTTTAAGAACAAACAAGATGAGCATGGACAAGTCACTAGAAACAAGGCAAGGTTAGTGGCACAAGGGTTCACCCAAGTTGAAGGTTTGGACTTCGGTGAAACCTTTGCCCCCGTTGCCCGTCTTGAGTCCATTCGTATCTTGCTTGCATATGCTTCACATCATGATTTCAAATTGTATCAAATGGATGTGAAGAGTGCATTTCTTAATGGTCCTCTTAAGGAGTTGGTGTATGTCAAACAACCTCCCGGTTTCGAAGACCCCGATCACCCCTCTCACGTTTATGAACTCCATAAGGCGCTCTATGGACTTAAACAAGCACCTCGTGCTTGGTATGATCACCTTACGGCGTTCTTAAGCGAGAAGGGGTTCCAGATCGGGTTAATAGATTCCACTCTCTTCACGAAGAGGGTAAAAGGAGAATTGTTTGTGTGCCAAATATATGTTGATGATATTATTTTTGGTTCCACTAACCATGCTATTAACGTTGAGTTTGAGAATCTTATGACCAAGGAATTTGCTATGAGCATGATGGGAGAGTTGAAGTTTTTCCTCGGATTTCAAGTGAAGCAATTGAGAGGAGGAACCTTCATCAACCAAGCACTTTATATTCAAGACATGCTCAAGAGGTTCAAAATGCAAGATGTCAAGCCCATGAAGACGCCCATGCCCACAAATGGCCAACTTAATCTTGATCCCAATGGTAAAGATGTGGATCAAAAGGTATATCGCTCTATGATCGGTTCTTTGCTTTACCTTTGTGCATCTAGGCCGGATATTATGTTGAGTGTGTGTATGTGTGCAAGATTTCAATCCGCTCCCAAGGAGAGCCATTTTTCGGCAGTGAAAAGAATCCTTCGATATTTGGTTCATACCCCAAACTTGGGCCTTTGGTACCCCAAAGGAGCAACTTTCAAGCTATTAGGATATTCGGATTCGGATTGGGCCGGAGACAAGGTAGACCGCAAGTCCACTTCCGGGTCTTGTCAATTCCTAGGGAGGTCATTGGTAAGTTGGTCTTCAAAGAAGCAGAATTGTGTGTCCCTTTCAACCGCCGAGGCCGAGTACATTGCTGCAGGAAGTTGTTGTGCACAATTATTATGGATGAGGCAAACTTTGATGGATTATGGTGTCAAATGTGACAAAGTGCCTCTATTTTGTGACAATGAAAGTGCAATCAAGATCGCCGACAATCCAGTGCAACATAGCCGAACCAAACATATCGAGATTCGTCATCACTTCATTCGAGATCATGTGGCCAAGGGAGACATTGATTTATTCCATGTCAACACCGAGAAGCAACTTGCCGACATTTTTACCAAGCCACTTGATGAAGCAAGATTCCGCGAGTTAAGGCATGAGCTGAATATCGTGGATATAAGTAACTTGGATTGAGGTTCTTGCATACACACACATACTCTACTAGTATCTTGTTTTAGATGTAGGCACCTAAGTAGGGGGAGCTAGCTCAACTAATGAGCTATCTTATCCTACTAGTGCATAAATTGATCAAAATCTTTCACATTAGCCATTTGAAGATGGCATTTGTGCTTCAAAGATGAGTATTGGTCTTGGACCCAAGGTTCATATCTTCGCGGTGCCATACCAAACAAACTCAAACATGGTGGCTTCGGCCACCGCCCTCCGTTGGAGGTTGGATCGTTTTTGTCTTTTGTTTGTGTGGTTCTTCTTGTCCTTGTGTTCGTGTTTCCGTGAGTGTGTGTTTTCTCGAGTCTCTTCCAGTGCAAGTGCTACACATACTCCTTTCTAGTAGTGTTGGATTTCTTCTGCGACGTGTTCAGAAGTGAGGCGGGAATGCTCTTTGGGGTCTTGGTAAGAATTTGCATTCAGCCATAACCCAACAAGCTTCTCCTGTCAAAATCCTCTGGATACCCCGTGCCCACGGCCCTTGTACCGTGCGCACGGGGACCCCGTGCCCACGGCCCTTGTACCGTGCGCACGGGCCCCCGTGCGCACGGGGCCTTTAGCCCGTGCACACGGGGTCTGCGGTTTCTGGCCCTGAAGAGGTGGGACGTGGGGGGTTTGGGTTCTTTCCCACCCAGTCGCCCCCTCCACGCCCCAGATCGCCTCCAGGCCGCCGCCGTCGCCTCCTTGTCGCCGGTGCTCCTCCGTGCGCCGTGGGACTTCGCTGCTCCGTGGAGATCTTCCGGGATGGGGTCCTCCTCTGGTATCTCCCTCCCCTTGTTCTTCTTTTTCCTCCTTTGGATCCGTTTTAGTCTAGGGTTTCCTCCTCTACTAGTCTAGGCCAGTCGTTCCCTTGTGGTAGACTAGGGGTGGATGGGCATTACTGTGGCAGTTCTCCCTGCCGCACTCACTCCCGGATCTCGATCTGGAAGTGGTTGTCGCTGGGCGAACCCCGTGTCCACGGGCCTTGTACCGTGCGCACGGGCCCCCGTGTCCACGGGCCTTGTACCGTGCGCACGGGACCCCGTGTCCACGGTGGTCAGACCCCCGTGTGCACGGGGTACACAGTGGTGCCAGTCCTCCTTCTTCTCTGTCTTCCATTCCTCGCCAGCTTCTCGAGCACTTGTACTTATTTGTGTCTCTCGTGTTTGTTGTGTTTTGTTGTTGTTGTGTTTCAGACTCTGCTGACAAGAGGTCCGAGCTCCGTCGCAAGCGCACCAAGGCAGGTTCCAGGGAATTCTCTTTGGCTCCTCGTCAGCCGGCCGAAGGAAGTGGTCAGGGCTCTGAGATGGGCCGTGTTCGCCGTACCACCTCCAAGCAGCCAGTGATTGAAGCCTCCGAGGATTCAGAAGAGGAGTATGATTCGCAGGAAGATGCTCACTATGAGAACCCCGCAGATGCAGAGATAGAAGATGAGGATGATTCTGCTGATGATGTTGATGAGGAGGAAGGAGAGGAACATGTGCTCCCAGGAGGTCGGAATGTCAAGAATCTACCTCTCTCTAAGTGGACCAAGCCAGAGCTTTGGGCTTGCAGGCAGGATTTCCCCTATGTGCCAAACACTGATGCAGGGGTTGACCCAAGATTCAAGAATGATTTTCAACACCGGGTGTTCTCTGAGCTGATCATGACCAAGAAAAACAAGTTTGCCCCCCACAAGCAAATCAATGTGGAGGCTCTTCGGGACAATGATCATACCTATCCCGGTGTGTATAGTGCTCTTGGGAGGCTTGGCTTGATCCCGTTCGTCGCCTTCCACCATCCGTTCAGTGAAGATCTTGTGATGCAGTTCTTTGCCACCGTATACTTCCACAGTGATGAGGCTCGCACTATGACTTGGATGTCTGGCACATATGAGTGTGAGGCCTCCATGGCCAAGTTCTCTGACATCATTCCGTATCGGTTCTTTGCTGAGGAGCATCCTGAGTATGGCCGTGTTCGTGAGACAGGTAGAGACAAGGATGAGATTGCTTTTGCTTACAAGCCAGACAAGGCCTTCACCACCGGTTCTATCAAACATTTGAAGCCAACCTATGATACTATGCGTCACATTCTTAGGTACACGCTTAATCCTAAGACCGGGGACTCTCACAATCTGAGGAGCTCCATGTTGGATATCTTTGTCTACCTTCATAACAAGAAGAAAGTGGATGTTCTGGACTTCATGTTCTTTGAGATCAGGCAGTGTGTTCAGGAGAACAAGTCATGCATCTATGCTCCGTTCATCCAAGCTTTGATTGAGTCCGTCTGTCCCGCCAGGTACATTGCCAAGTACCGCACCTCCTTTCCGAAGCGTGATTCCAACTGGCTTCCGGCTGCTCCTCCACCATATGTGCCTCCCAAGAAGGGGCGCAACCCCAGGCCTGAGGATCGTGCTACCTACACTGAGGGATGTTCATCCTATGTGCGGATTCCGCGTAGCAAAGGGAAGCAAGTTGCTACTGATGCCAGTTTCACCAGAGAGGAGAAGAAGTCTCTTCTGAAGACCGTGAGCAACATGTTCAAAATGTGTCAGTCCATTCAGCGCCGTCAGGTCAAGGAGATCAACAAGGGCAAGCTGGTGAGGCGTCAGGAGAAGGCTGAGCGTGCTGCAGCTGGTGAGGAGGTTGGTCCAGGGTCCGAGGACATCGACAGTGTGGCCACAGCTCGTTCTTTTCCCTTGGGGGGATGGCACTTTGATGATGATGATGATGATGCTTCGAGCGCACCTCCTCTTGTCTAGAGTCTCGTTAGCATCGCCTTTTCCCTTTTTGTTGTCTTGATGACAAAGGGGGAGAAGTGTTCTATTAGGGGCGTTTGCAGTTGGTTTCAGTTGGGTGAGATCTCAAGGCCTCGTTTCTCGTTTGTTTTGGTTGTGTTTATTTGGCTTGAGATACTCTTATTTACTTGCTTTCGCGGTGTGGTCGTGAGCTACCTAGTCTATGTGAGAGACTATCTACTTTATGGAATTTATCTATGCTTATGTTGATATATCTTGTGGAGTATGATCAAGCTTCTATATGTTAGTCTCACGTTTTCTGCTCACCACACTTGCATGTGATCTAGGCACCGTGTTGGGTTTTATTATGTTGATCACATGCCTTGACAATGTGGATCTAGGGGGAGCCTCATATGTGTGTGCTTGATGCATAATCAAGCATTTTTTTCCTTGCACATATATAGGGGGAGCTCCTTTGATCAACTATTGTCGCATGGCTGTTTACTTAAGTTGTATCCTATATGCCATGTCCTAACCATGTTGTCATCAATGCACCAAAAAGGGGGAGATTGAAAGTGCAAGTATCACTTAGATTATATTTTGGTGTGATGACAATGTGGTTAGTGGAACTATTGTTGGTTGCTAAAGTTTATCTCAGGACGTTGGTTCCAAGGTGTCCATTGATGGAGGTGTGCGACCCCCCGGTCCAAAAAGATCAAAGGCGTGGTTACCGGCGACTCGAAGATTTTTCGTTTTGGTTCGATTTGAGTCGTAGGTAAAACCACACTATCAAGAGGGGTCTTCGTGGAATTATGTCGTGTGGGAATGCCTCCAAGACAGATACACCAGCCCTCCTACACCTCCTCAGATATTCCACTTGTTGTGTGCTTTGCCGTGGTGTCCTGTGATGTTTCATCAGAAATCTTCTGGACACCCCGTGTGCACGGGGTCTCTGACCCCCGTGCGCACGGGGTAGTCAGAATATTTCTGGACACCCCGTGCGCACGGGGCTGACTTGGCCCGTGCGCACGGGGTACCTCGAAACTCACTGGACACCCCGTGCGCACGGGGCTGACTTGGCCCGTGCGCACGGGGTACCTCGCATCTCACTGGACACCCCGTGCGCACGGGGCTGACTTGGCCCGTGCGCACGGGGTCCAACGGGCAGAAATCCCCTCCCGGCCAAGAACACTATAAAAGCCCCCTTCTTCCTCCTCCATCCCTAACCCTAATGTCTTGTTGAGCTCCTCCATTGCTACACCCCATTTTGCTCACTACTCTCAATCCCTCCACCCAATCTTGTTGAAACTTTGGGGATTGGGAGAGCAAGACCCGATCTACACTTTGACCAAACCAAATCGCATTCCCCGCAACATTCATCCACCATGACTTGTTACTCTTGGAGCTTGGGCTCCTAGGCGGTTAGAGGTTCCTCCGGAAGCTTCCTTGCTTGTGGTGTGCTCCGGAGAAGTTTGTAAAGGTGTGGTGGTCGCCTTCAAGACCAACCCTGAGTGATTCGAGGCTCATCCGTTGGGGGTGACTCGAAGGAGATTACGGTGAGCCTTCGGTGGCGTTCCGCAAGCTTTGGCTCTGGCACCGCTCCAAACGGAGAGTAGCTCTTCCCCAAGGAAGAGTGAACTTCGGGATAAAATCCGCGTCCTCGTCTCACTTGTGGTTAATCCTTTCCCGCACTTTACTTAGCCGTGTATGCTTGTTGGCTTGCTAATTAGTTTGTTGCCTAGCATTCTTAGCTTAGAGCTTGCTTGTCATATAGGTTGTGTTCACCTAGTTGCATATCTAGTGAACCCTTTTTATCCGCTAAGCCTTAAAATTGACGAGAAAGAGTAAAATTTGTAGTCTCCTATTCACCCCCCCTCTAGTCGACCATATCGATCCTTTCACCAGGCTCAGATGCCACTATTGGGGAACGTAGTAATTTCAAAAAAATTCCTACGCACACGCAAGATCACGGTGATGCATAGCAACAAGAGGGGAGAGTGTTGTCCACGTACCCTCGTAGACCGAAAGCGGAAGTGTTAACACAACGCGGTTGATGTAGTCGTACGTCTTCACGATCTGACCGATCAAGTACCGAACGTACGGCACCTCCGAGTTCAGCGCACGTTCAGCTCGATGACGTCCCTCGAACTCCGATCCAGCCGAGTGTTGAGGGAGAGTTTCGTCAGCACGACGGCGTGGTGACGAATAATGATGTTCTACCGACGCAGGGCTTCGCCTAAGCACCGCTACGATATTATCGAGGTGTAATATGGTGGAGGGGGGCACCGCACACGGCTAAGAGATCAATGATCAATTGTTGTGTCTATGTGGTGCCCCCTGCCCCCGTATATAAAGGATCAAAGGGGGGAGGTGCGGCCAGCCTTGGGGCGCGCCAGGAGGAGTCCTACTCCCACCGGGTGTAGGACTCCCCCTTTTTCTAGTTGGATTAGGACTTGGGAGGGGGGAAAGAGGAGAGGGAGAAGAAGGAAGGGGGGCGCCGCCCCCTTCTCCTTGTCCTATTCGGACTAGGGGGGAGGGGCGCGCGACCCAGCCCTAGCCGCCTCTCCTCTCTTACACCTAGGCCCACTAAGGCCCATTATGTTGCCGGGGGGTTCCGGTAACCTCCCGGTACTCCGGTAAAATCCCGATTTCACCCGGAACACTTCCGATATCCAAACATAGGCTTCCAATATATCAATCTTCATGTCTCGACCATTTCGAGACCCCTCGTCATGTCCGTGATCACATCCGGGACTCCGAACAACCTTCGGTACATCAAAACATATAAACTCATAATATAACTGTCATCGAAACGTTAAGCGTGCGGACCCTACGGGTTCGAGAACTATGTAGACATGACCGAGACATGTCTCCGGTCAATAACCAATAGCGGAACCTGGATGCTCATATTGGCTCTCACATATTCT
This sequence comes from Triticum aestivum, assembly GCF_018294505.1. NCBI lineage: Eukaryota > Viridiplantae > Streptophyta > Magnoliopsida > Poales > Poaceae > Triticum > Triticum aestivum. Next base: position 428,420,005 of record NC_057802.1, read on the forward strand.
ACGAAGATCTTTATCGGTCAGACCGCATAACAACATACGTTGTTCCCTTTGTCATCGGTATGTTACTTGCCCGAGATTTGATCGTCGGTATCTCAATACCTAGTTCAATCTCGTTACCGGCAAGTCTCTTTACTCGTTCTGTAATACATCATTTCGCAACAAACTCATTAGTTGCAATGCTTGCAAGGCTTAAGTGATGTGTATTACCGAGAGGGCCCAGAGATACCTCTCCGACAGTCGGAGTGACAAATCCTAATCTCGAAATACGCCAACCCAACAAGTACCTTCGGAGACACCTGTAGAGCACCTTTATAATCACCCAGTTACGTTGTGACGTTTGATAGCACACAAAGTGTTCCTCCGGTAAACGGGAGTTGCATAATCTCATAGTCATAGGAACATGTATAAGTCATGAAAAAGCAATAGCAACATACTAAACGATCGAGTGCTAAGCTAACAGAATGGGTCAAGTCAATCACATCATTCTCCTAATGATGTGATCCCGTTAATCAAATGACAACTCATGTCAATGGCTAGGAAACATAACCATCTTTGATCAACGAGCTAGTCAAGTAGAGGCATACTAGTGACGCTTTGTTTGTCTATGTATTCACACAAGTATTATGTTTCCGGTTAATACAATTCTAGCATGAATAATAAACATTTATCATGATATAAGGAAATAAATAATAACTTTATTATTGCCTCTAGGGCATATTTCCTTCACAAACGCGTGCTCGTCTTGCACTATGGCGTCGTCCACCCAAGATCCGTCCGCGGCTAGGTACCCTTCGTCCTCCTGCCGACACCGCAACATATGGTTTTCGAACTTCATGTCATTTTTTAGAGTAAGAAGGATGTCGGGTACTCGACCATGGAGAGTGAGTTGTTTGTGCGACGCGTGGTTGGTCGTACCTACGGACTTCCTAGGATGGAGCGCAAGGGGACGGGGTCTTTTGAGAGTGTGTGCATGGTTCGCTTCATGGCTAGACTTGAGTATCAACAATATAATTGTCCAATCGCCAGGCTTCAGTATCGACAATATTACTCCTTCCGTTCCATAATCACCAGGCTTGAGTATCAACAATATTACTCCTTCCGTTCCATAATATAGTGCGTGTAGAATTTTTGAAAAATCAAACTTTACAAACTTTGTTTAAGTTTATAGAGAAATTTGTTTATATGTACATACCAAATATATAAAATATAAAACTACATCTTATAAAGAATTTAATGATATATGTTTGACATTTTAGATGTAAGTATTTTTGTCTACAAACTTGATTAAAATGTATCAGGTTTAGTTTTAGAAAAAATCTATACGCACTACATTACAAAACAGATGGACTACAAAATATTTATTGAAGTGCGTTGAATATCTCGGGAGTCGATAATCAATGTGACGATGGATATCGTGGTCGGATGCTTTACCAATTATAGGCTGCAATGCGTTACTAATCGTACCAGAACAAAGTGTACGGGTCATTCGCATTTACCCTGGTTCCTAAAGTTACATTCTTAGTAGTTGTGAGTAATTGCTTAGTTGTTGCCTTTATTGCTCAGTTGGGAGTATCCGACAAACAAAGAATCGATATTCATCATATATATTTAAGACAAAACGTCCTAGTTATGTGCAGTAAATACGATTAGACCGCTCACAGTAGGAGTAATTTAGCTAGTAACGTAATGCATACCAATGTAAATTTGCCTATGTGGTGATGAGTTAACAAGGAGAGGAATGTTTGTGAAACATAGCATTTTCAAAATGAGCCTACGAGCTAATAAATGAAGTCATGCGTAACATTACTACTATGACACCTTACTCTATGAAGGTAGCACTTCCAAAATGAGTCTACAAGCTAATAAATAAAACCATATATGACACTATTATTATGATACTTTACACTATGAAGGTATTCCTCACTTGTATAACTTACTCCTCTCGGTATAACATAGCATCTCCGAATTGGATGCGGTGTTCGATTTGGATGCCGCGCTTGCGCGATGAAGAGCGGGAGGGGCCACAGGGTCCGGCTTGACATGGAGGAGTGTCTCCGTTGGCGCCGTCGGGCTGTTGACGTGGAGGACGGAGCAATAGAGCATGACCTCCATCCGCTGCTCGTACTCATCGTCATAGCGTACACCGCGTCTTGCGTCGCCAGCTGTTGCTGCAGCGGCCGGTCCTCCTCGTCGTCAAAGGAGATGACGATCTCCTCCTTCACTGAGGCGTCAGTCGCGGTGAGGACGAAGGCCCTGGAGTGTCAGGGCGGCATCGCCACGCCCCTCCGGAGCCCATTGGCCCATGACTTGCCCGTCGATGGAGTTGTAGATGAAGAGGGGAGGTGCTGAGCGATGCGGTGAGTGTGACGTGGATGGCGCCGAAGCATGGCTTATACAGCCTCGGCCAAGCCATGCGAACGGACAGTAAGCCACTTCAATTCGCCACAGCGTCTCAAGTTGGTTCCTCGAGAATCCGCCTCCGCATTGAAGCGGCGGCTCCCGAGAGATCGCGTCTGTCGGCGCGGCGGCCGGAGTTGGTTCCTCAAGAAGTTGTGTCGGCATTAAAGCGGCGGCTCTCGAGAGGTTCCATCGGCTGGCGTAGCGGTTGGAGTTGGTTCCTCCAGAAGCTGCATCCGCATTGAAGCGTCGCCCTCTTGTTTGGTCACATTAGTGACATCAATGTCGGCCGCTGCATGCTTTGAGCTAGCATTTATGCGGAGCAGGAGGCAACGCGTGCATCGAACGAAAAGCGCGAGAGAGGCGGGTGGAATTTTCTGGTGGGTCAGGTTAGACAGACTCGGATGTGATAGAAGTATAGACGCCCGCAAAGCCCCTCCCCTTTGCCTCCGGTTTTGCGAGAGAGAAAATCCGTCCGGACCGCTTATCGAACTGACGCAAGACCGTTTTGAATGGCAAAACACGTTCGAACCGCTCGTTCCGACAATTGCAGGCGGCTTGCAGGTCCACGTTGAAGACTTCCTTATACTTTAACTCAATTGGCATGGGGGTGTGTGGAAGAAGGGGAAGAATCCCCACTCTCAATCCTGCCCGACGGCTCGCAGTGCGGTTTGACACTGCCAAATCTAATTAGCGGCAGTTGGGAGGAGCTACTGATTCGGTGGGGGTTGTTGGTTTTTGATTCACTCTCGCATTCAAGTACCACGGCGTATCATTCGAACCAGACCCCGGCGGAAGCAAACAAAGTCTCCAAGATTCCAGAGACAAAGGCATGCCATGTTCACACTTCACCACACCCTTCACACTGTCAGGTACTAGTATTACCCATGTACTTCCTTCGTTTTTAAATATAAGTTTTTTTAAACATTTTAAATGGACTATAACATACGGATATAGACATATTTTAAAATCTTGATTCACTCATTTTGTTTCGTATGTAGTTATTTGATGAAATCTCTAAAAATACTTATATTTGGGAATGGAGGGAGTACTTGCTACGGAGTCAACGCACTGATATTACGCGGTGAAACAGTGGCATTCGCGGGGGAATTGCCCCGTAAAAACAAGCTGCACATACTTACTCACTACCCACTATTTCAGGTAGTAGGATGCACCGTAAAATGTCTCTTTCTTTGCGCAGCGTATTTTCTGCTTGCTCCTTCGCGGTGGCCGGGCAGGGAACATCATTCAGCTCTGCAACCAGTCATTTTCACTGAACGCGTTCTTCTTCAGATTTCATCACCTTCCCTCAGAAAGTCTAGAGCGCAGTGACAAGCACTCGTATAAATGATTTCTCATCGGCTGTTGTCTTTCCTGGAACTCCGTTTACGTCCTACCCGAATGCCCTGAAAGCAACAGGTTTCTGCTAAATCCTGCCTGTTAATGGTGTCCGGGCTGTACTATAACGTTTCCTCCAGGCAAAATCCTTTTCCCTTGGGTTCTGTCATCTATGTTTAGCCTATCACAGTATATCCTTTTCTCCCGGGGAGGAGGGACGACGGCTACACCGACACAGATGCTTGCTTTGGGACCGCCAGACCAGCGGTGTGAAGAACAGGTAACGTCGCCGTCGTCGTCGATGGAACCGCCGAAACTGCTGCCCGATTTCCCGGTCGGTTTGAGGCATCGAAGTCTTGTATCGCAAGACGGGCAAAGTCGCGTCGACCGCAAGCACGCACCGACACATCCACGCCGGGGAAACAACACGGGAGCGTTTATAATCTGCAGTGCTAGCTACTGCGTTGTACTCCTAGTACCCCAGCAGTACGGCGGTAGGCAAAGAATCTCCCATCCACGCGCTCGGTGTGGACTGTGGAGTGTGGAGTGTGGAGTCATCGGACACTCGGTAGGTGCCAAGCATCTTCACTTTTCTTTCTTTCTTTATCTGTGCTGCGCTCGTCTCTCTGCCGGCTAGTAGGCTGCAGCGGATGTTGCTTGTGCGAAGACCGGGAAGATCGTGTGTCGGTTTTCCCGGAAACTTCGTCCCCGTTTCGCAGCCTTGTGCAGGCAAAAGCAGAACGTAGTAGAGTAGGATATGGTAGCGCTAATGGTATCTTCTGCGTGCAGTTTTAGTTGCATCGATGAAATTTCCAACGAATTTCATGGTTCTCGGGGAAAACTAATCTGCACTTCTTGATTATCTGTGGCTGTTTTCAGAGGCCGTTCGGTGACTGTGTATGTTGCGCGCCATAGGAGCAAGTCATGTTTTTCTTCTTCTTTAGACTGGAGCCAAGTCATCATGGTGCCCATATGTATTCCAGTTTGGTGACTTACAGCCCACTACAGTCCACTTGAAAGGTCCCTTGTACAGCCTAGCTTTATAAGCCTGGGCTAACAACAAGGCGACTACTATGCGCCGGCGCACCGGCCCAAATTTCGGCCGGTCGCCGCGCAACCCTCCGATCTACCCAACATTAACCGTTGGATCCTGTTTTGCATCGTCTTCCTACCCCTGGATCTCAGACACACAAGTAGCGGCCGCTTCTCCCCCACGCACGCACTTGCAGGGGCACCACAGACCTGTGTTTTGATTTTCGGTTTGAGATTTTTTTCGCCCTAGGTCGAGATGGCTGAATTTCGGCCATTTTCAAAAATTTCGGCCAAAATTTGACCAGGATTTTGACTGAAATTTGACTCAATTTTGACCAAAATTTGTCAAATTTGACCAATTTCGGTCAAGGATAGATTTCGCCCCAGGCCGAGATGGCCGAAATCCATTTTTCTCGGCCGAAATTCAAAACACAGCCACAGACCGCCCAAATCAAGAGCTCGGGTTGCCTCCTACCGCCGCCAGGTTGCAGCATCTGCTTCGCTGCTCGCCAGCTCGCCGTCGCCTTGGTGCGGACTTGCCATCATCGCCAACGGGCTGCTGCAGCCGCAGCACCGCAAAGCTCCCCTCCCGCGGCTCTGGCCCTCCATGGCCATGGCGCCATCGCTCGGGCTTGCCGCACAGATGGTCGACGCTCGCAGTGGTCCCTCAGGTCGTCGCCATCACGGGCGTCGGAAGTGCACTTCTGGTTCGACCTCTGTAGCACCGGCAAAAAAGTCGCCGCGTCCGGTTCCAGCAAAACCGGACGCCGGTTGCATCATATGTCATCATGGTGCCAACTTTTTCTATAGCCGGTTGCAGCTTGCCGCCGTGTGCAGTCAAGAACTCGTCGTGGTCACCATCGTCCATGGTGGAAGCTTTCGTAGACGCCGATTGCAACTTCACCATAGCCAGTTGCAGCTTTCTCCGTTAGGCCGTAGCGCATGTCACCTTCAATTGAAGCTTTTTTTATCACCAGTTGTAGCTTTTCCCGACAACGGTTGTAGCTTCTCGGGCGCCGGTTGCAGCTTCCATGGGTACCCGCCCTAGCTTTCGTGTATCTCGGTTGAAGTTTTCTTCTCACTGGTGGTAGCTTTCTCAGGTGCCGGTTGCAACATCTGTTGTCGTCGTCTCCAGCTCCGGCTAGTTCTGGTTGCAGCACCGTCGTTGGGTGGCACCGTTGTAGCTTCCAGGGCTGTAGGAAGGAGAGAAAAGGCACCATGAAAAGAGCTTAGAAATCCTCTAGGGATCCATAGTGGTTTGCTGTGGGGTGTGGGTTCTGGCACGCTCACCGGCAGGGATTGGAGAAACAGGGGAGTGGATGCTGGACCGGCTGAGTTTTTGGTGTGGATAAGGCAGAGATCGGGCGAGGAAGAAACGAGTGGAGGAGCGCTTCGTTCGGTGGGTGGACCCATGTGCAGAAGTGCGAGTCAAGGCGAGCGAGGGGCGTGACCGGTCGAAGCTTCAGCCGGCCCGCCGATTGTAAACGTTTCCCTAAGAACAATAGGACGCTGGATGGGCGCGCCTATCTCTTCAACCGAGAAAGTAGGACGTCTTGATGGAGGCAGCTCCCCCCCCCCTATTGGGCTAGCCCAGCGTGGACACAGGCCTTCAACACTTTTTTCTTCCGTTTTTTCCCACATTTTTCGCATTGGTTTTTGTTTTATTTTTTGTACTTTTGCTTGTTTTCCCAAATACAAGTTTTCTATTTTATAAAAATGCTATCATGCATTTACAAAATATTAGATGTGTATAAATATGTTTTTGATGTATACGCAAAATGTATATAAAAAAACAATGTATATGGGAAAAATAGACATAAAAATAAGTTTAAGAAAATGTTAATCATGTATTTGGACAATGTTAAACATGTATATAAAAATGTTCCTGATGTATACCAAAAATATAGAATGTGTATGAAAGAAGTAGACCTGAATAAATATATGATAAAAAATGTTTAAAAATATATTAATGTGTATACTAAAATGTTCCTGGTGTATTAAAAAAATGTACATTGTGTACAGAAAAAGCAAATATCAAAAGATACAAGTTGTCAAAAATATTAATCACATATTTGGAAAATGGTAACGTGTATATAAAAAACATTCCCATTGTGCATGAAAAATATACAAATGCATCTAGAAAAAGTATAAATAAAAACATATGTTGGAAAAATATAATCATGCATTTTGGACATGTTTATGCAGTTTAAAACAAATAGTTACTACAATAAAAAATATTCAGCGTGTATTAAAAAATATATTGACAGTGTATTTAAAAAGTGTTCATAACATGTTTCTTAAGAAAATGTACATCATGTATTTGAGAAATCTAAACGTGTATCAATAAGAAATTTTACATGTAACCACATTGTGCTCTGAAAAATTTAGATATGTGTTGAAGAAAAGAGGAAAATGATGAAAAGCGACAAATAAACATAAAGAAAGCAAAGAGAAATGAGAGGAATCCAAAATATAACAAAGGAAAAAATGGTGAAAGAAACAAAAGAAAACCAGAATCCAGAGAAAAACCAAAAAGGAAAATGAAGCAAAGGTAACAGAGAAAACCAAGGAAAGAAACAAAAAAACTGAAGCAAGAAGGAAAAGAAAGGAAAAACCTAAAATAAACAAAGGAAAACAAAGAAAAAAGTGTGAAAACCAACAGAAATGAAGAAAACTAGAGAGAAAAAATAGAAAACTAAAGAAAACCATTGATGAAAATGAGACAACCGAAAAAGGAAAAAAAACGAAGCAAATGTAACATGAGAGCGAACAAACGGCCCGGCCCAGTACTGTAGTGTTCGGGGAAAAGCTTCAGTGAGAAGGTAGATACTCTCGCATAGGAGAGCTCCTATATGGCGCGCCACGCGCTGAGACGCAGCGGGCGCACCCCCCCCTCCCCGGACATCGATGAACAAATTTTTTTCGAACATATTTTGAACATCGATGAACAAATTTGGCATTTGATGAACATTTTTTAATTTGAAGAAGAAAATTTGTGTTAGAGCAAATTTTTGGAAAAAATTATGAACAAAATTTGCATTCGATGAACATCATTTTGAAAAAATGATGATATTTTTTTAATTTAGTGAACAAAATTTTGAATGTGGTGAACACTTTTTCAATCTGATGAACAAATAATTCAGTGAAAAAAAAGAAACCGATGAACATTTTTTTACTTTGACGAACAACTTTTGAATTTTGATGAACATTTTTAAAATCTGATGAACAAAAAGTTGAATTAGGTGAACATTTTGTGGATTGTTGAACATATTTTTTTGCATCGCCGAACATTTTTTGAATTCGATGAACAAAAAAAGTTGATAAGAACAGAAAAACAGAAAAAAAACCCAGTATAGAAAACCTAAAAAATAAAAAAACGGTTCTAGGAAGGTTCTAGAGCCTTCTCAAAACCGGCAGAACCAGAGAAAGGGAAGCGAAGTGGACCGGCCGGAAAGACGCAGGGGGTACGCGCTACAGTGTTACCCGGCGGCCCACGCGCCATATAGGAACCCCGCTCGCATAGTCTCGCGTCACTAGATAGTTGCCTACCGCGTACCGCCCTACATGTTGTTGCGCGAAGATGGTCCTGCCCAATAAGGCCTCCAGTGACTTCTCTTTCCAATTTTGGGAAGGTTCTAAAACCTTTTTAGAATGATTTTCTTTCTTTTCTGGTGTTTCCTTCTAGTTTTTGCTTCCTTTTTTTTCAATTCATAATGATTTTTGAATTGACAAATTTTTTTCGCTGTCATGAACAATTTTTGGATCCATGATGTATTTTTCTATTTTGAGAATATTTTTTGATTTCGTGAATCTTGTTCGAATGCGCCAACATTTTTAACAATTCATGAACTCTAATTGAATTCCTGATTTTTTACAAATTTATGAAAAATTTCAAATTCATATTCTTCATCTTCTTTTAAAATCACAAACATTTTTTCCAATTTCACGAATATGTTTTGTATTTACGAATTATTTTTTGAATTCCTAAACATTTTATGAATTCGTGAATATTTCTGAAAAATCACAAGTATTTTTTGAGTTCACGCATATTTTCAAATTCATGACAAAATTTCAAAATCGTGACCTTTTTTCAAATTCATGCACATATATGTAGTAGAAAGCTGATACGTCTCAAACATATGTATAATTTTTAATTGTTTCATGCTATTATAATATCATTTTTGAATAATCTTTATAACATTTTTTATTTTTCTGGACTAATCTATTAATTCGGTGTCCATGTTCAGTTGCTGTTTTTTACTTTTTTAGAAAATTAATATCTAAGGAGCTTAAAATAACTTGGGGATTTACACCGGCTTTTTTCGGGAAACAAAGATTCCAGAAAGCACCGAAAGAGGCGGGGGGGGGGGGGGGGGGGGGGAGGGAGCCCTCGCGCAGTGAGGGGCGCCCGCGTGAGGCCCTTGGCCACCGCTTTACATCCATTCTTTCGCCATCAAATCCCGAAAATCCTGGAACCCTCCGTACCATTTTTCGTGATTTTTGTCGACGCCGCAAGTTCCTGTTTCGGGGAGATTCAATCTGAGCCATGTTCCGACAATCTACCGGAGGGGGGATGCATCACCGGAGCCATCTTCATCGACTTGCTGCCACCATGACCATGGGTGAGTAGTTTCCTTATGACCTTAGGGTCCAGAGTAGTAGCTAGATGGCATCCTCTATTCATTGTGATTCAATAAAAAAATCTATGAGCTGCTTCACATGATCGGGTTCCATATTATGTAATCGGTGGTTTTGATTGTTGGTGAAAGGATCGATATGGTTGACTAGAGGGGGGGGGGGGGTGGTGTGAATAGGCAACTAACAATTTTTAGCTTTTCTTGACCAAATTAAACTTAGCATCAAAATAGGTTGTCTAGATGTGCAACTAGGTGAGCAACCTATATGATGCAACAACAACAAGCACACAAGCAAACAAGGGATACAACACAATAAAAGCTTGCACAAGTAAAGGTAAGAGATAACCAAGAGTGGAGCCGGTGGAGACGAGGATGTGTTACCGAAGTTCTTTCCCTTTGAGAGGAAGTACGTCTCCGTTGGAGCGGTGTGGAGGCACAATGCTCCCCAAGAAGCCACTAGGGTCACCGTATTCTCCTCACGCCCTCACACAATGCGAGATGCCGTGATTCCACTATTGGTGCCATTGAAGGCGGCGACCGAAACTTTACAAACAAGGTTGGGGCTATCTCCACAACTTAATTAGAGGCTCCCATCGATACCAAGAAGCTTCACCACAATGGAATATGGCTTCGCGGTGACCTCAACCGTCTAGGGTGCTCATACACCCAAGAGTAACAAGATCCGCAAGGGATTAGTGGGGGGAATCAAATTTCTCTTGGTGGAAGTGTAGATCGGGGCCTTCTCAACCAATCCCTAGAAAATCAACAAGTTTGATTGGCTAAGGAGAGAGATCGAGCGAAAATGCAGGTTTGAGCAACAATGGAGCTTGGGGAGGGAAGAGGTGGTCTTTTTGGGGAAGAAGACCCCCTTTATATAGTGGAGGGAAAGATCCAACTATTATCCCCTCACTCAGCCCGCGCCGCGCGGTACTACTGCACACAGCCGTGGTACTACCGCAAAGGGTTGCGGTACTACCGCTGCAGGGTGCGGTACTACCGCTTGCGCAATAGTGACCAGACGAGGGCCTGTTGCACAGGGCAACGAGCAGTACTACCGCGCGCCCCTATGGTACTACCGTAAGGCAGGGCTCAACTGGCGCTGGAAATGCACGGAAGTAATAAATTACCTCCGTAACTACTTCCGCTGAGTTTGGAGCTGTGCAAAAATCCGGCACGGTACTACCGCGCACAGGGAGCGGTAATACCTCGTAAGGGTGAAAGTAAAAAATTACATCCGCGCATACTACCGCGTGTGTCAGCGTCAGGGCTGGAGGCAGCGGTACTACCGCTCACCAGGAGCGGTACTAGCGCTGGGACCTGCGGTACTACCGCTCCCTTGAGCAGTACTACCGCACGCCACAGACGCTTTAGCATTTGGCAGCCTTCATATCGCAGAGACATGGATAAACGGACGGTGCTCTACCGAAGCGAAGGAAAGGTGGTGCAAAGGAACAGATGTGTACGTGTTAATTCCACCATAACCTTTCCGAAGCGGACCCCTCTTAATAGTACGGCTTTCCTACGACTCAAATCCACCAAAAAGAAACGTAGAGAACAACCGTCTTCGATAGGCTCCGAGGGGCACCGAATCGTCTTGAGCCTAGACATGAGATATGTGAAATGCTCAATGCACATAATTAGTCCGCAAATGCATTGTCATCAATCACCAAAACCACTTAGGGAGAAATATGCCCTTACAATCTCCCCCTTTTTGGTGGATTGATGACAATACGGGATTTGCACATAGAGAAATATAATGAGCATAAGCAAACCCAGAATCTATAAAATATAGACGGGCTCCCCCTAGATGTGTGCATTCTATATATATGCTTTGGACTGCAAAACACACACACTAGGATCAACACTCCCCCTATATTTCAGAGACAGGGCAATCCTTGCAACAAGATAAGTGACACTAAGCATGGAAGCAAGGTATAGCAAGTGAGCAAGAAGACAAGGGCACAAGACAAACTAAACTCACAAGCTACTAATCATACTAGACAATAAAAGGATAATAGTGAAAGCATATGTCTCACACCATATGATAGAATAGGTCTCCTGGTCTCACACGCAAATAACACAAACCAAAGCAACGACGAAGGTTCAACGAAAGCAAAGGAGACAAAAACTTGCAAATCCTACACTCTCCCCCTTTGGCATCGAGACACCAAAAAGGCAGAGAGGACACCTAAGACACAGGTGGTAGATCCCACTGAAGTGATCACCCAACAATCGCCTCCTCTGAAGTAGCAGGAATGGACTCCTCATCAGACTCAGCCCACTGATAGCCCTTCTTCTTCATCCAAGCAGCCTCAGGTGTGATGTTCTTCTCAGATCCACTCGAGAAGTGCTCGCTAAGCTTCCTCAAAATCCGCTTGTCGTGCTGGCGACTCTCCTTCTCAGCGGCGTGAGTCTAACACCGCCCCTTGGCCTGCATGCAGAACAGAGTCTTCACCTTGTCCTTGAGCTTTGAAACCCAAGATGGCTCAGCAGAGGAAGGTGCATACTCCTTAGAACTGTCCTCCGCCTCCTCCTTCTCCTCAATCTCATCTTCATCAACATCCATGCGGGCAGCCTCTGCCTCTGCCTCAGCCCGGGTAGTGGTGTTAGCCCACTTGTTCTTCTAGCGCAGCCTAATGGGCTCATGGCGAATCCAGTTGGGAGCATGAAACTCTTCACCCAGAAAGAGCTTCTCCCAAGTCTTCGAAATCAAGAGGTGCAAATAAGGTCCATAGATGGGAACCTTACGATGGAACAAAGCAGACTAAAGCTCACACCACGTGATGTGAGGGACATCAAGTGGTCCAGGTTGTTGAAGATGCGCTTCCTCACAAATGAGCATCATGTCCACAAGATAGGAATGCACCTTGTCCTTGTCACCCATGCGAGGAAAAAGAGAGTTGTGGAAGATCCGGTGCAAATAGAAATGAGATTGGGTGTGACAAAACAAAGCAATTTTAAGTCAAGCCGTAGTACTGTAACGGGATGTGGAAGTAAAAATTTACTTATGCTCCGACCGCAGTAGTACCGCAGAGGACAGCGGTAGTACCGCACTCAGGGCGGAAGTAAAATTTTACATCCGCGCACCGGGCGGTAGTACCGATGAGGCCGAGCGGTAGTACCGCACAGGGCGGATCTCGCATGAACGGATCTGAGAACATCCGTAAAGTTAAATCGGTACTACCGTTGATCAAAACTACGTTGTTGTATCATACCAAATAGCATATCTACTGCACTAGCACTCTCCAACAATCTCCTCTTGCGAAGATTTAGCCAAAAATCAAAAGACCTACACATACATCCTCCAAAACCTACATGCAAAATAAAGAGGCAAAGAGAGAAGAACTAGGGGAGGTACCGGGGTCCATGGCAAGAGGACGAGGTGGGGAACGATCCCACCGGTTGGAATGAGTGGAGAGTGGCTGGAGATGGAGATCCGGCGCCGTTCTTGGGTAGGAGAGAGAGAGACATGGGGGGAAGAGATGAATGGGTATGGGGGAGTTGGAACTCCCCCCTTCCCGCACTTGACCCCCATGCGGTCTCGACGGCGCGGTAGTACCGCCGATCATTGTGGTAGTACATCCCAGGCGGTAGTACCGCATGCTGGGCGGTAGTACCGTTCTTCCAGCGGCAGTAAAAATTTACTGCCGCGCTGGAAGCGGTAGTACCGTGCCGAGGTCGCAGCTGCGCAAGCACAGGAGCCACCCACCTCCAGCGGTAGTACCGTGTCATGCCACGGTAGTACCGCATGCCCAAGAAAGTGCAGGTTTCGACAAGAGAAAAATAAAAGGCCTTTGCAACACAAACTTCAAGCAAACGGACACACAAAAGAGAACACGAAAGAAGCAACTTAACCACGAACAAGGTCCAAAAGAAAAGCACGGAGAAAGAGAGGACCAAACACCGAACCAAACCTCTCATGAAGAGAGGGCGGTGGCTGAAGCCACCTATGTTTGAGTCAATTGGTATGGTACCGCGAAGAATTATCCTTGGGCCCATGACCAAAACTCATATTTGAAGCACAAGTGCCATAAAAAATGGCGAATGTGAAAGAGTTGGTCAATTTATGCATAATGGGGGGAGGGAGAGTTCATGGAGAGAACAACACTCCACCTATGTCCATGCTTACACCTAAACAAGACAACAAGATGAGTATGGTGGAGTGTGCAAAGGTTCAAGCCACATTGCTCAAATCGATGATATTTAGCTCATGCCTTAACTCGCAAAATCTTGCTTCATCCAAAGGCTTCGTGAAAATATCAGCAAGGTTATCACGAGTGTTGACATAGTTAAGCTCAATCTCCCCTCGCCTAATGTGATCCCGGATGAAGTGATACCGAATCTCAATGTGCTTCATCTTGAAGTGTTGCACCGGGTTGAGAGAAATCTTGATGGCACTTTCATTGTCACACCAAAGAGGCACTTTGTCACAAATGACGCCGTAATCCTTTAAAGTTTGCCTCATCCATAGAAGCTGAGCACAACAACTACCGGCGGCCACATACTCGGCTTCGGTGGAGGAGAGAGACACATAACTTTGCTTCTTAGAAGACCAACTCACCAAAGAGCAACCAAGAAATTGGCACCCTCCGGAAGTTGACTTCACAAAAAAAGAAGACACATCCGTGACATTTTGGGCCGAACAATTTTTTCTGTCATGCTTATGACACTTCTATGACGATAATTGTGACAAAACCCGGTATTATCATAGATGTGGTGGGCTCTACTTCTATGACAAAAAATCATGACATAAAATGGACTTTTCGTCATGGGCGGGCTGGAGACGCAGCTGCATGACATTCTTTGGGCCGTCCATGACAAAAAAACCCGTGGTAGAAGCGAGGGCGAGGAAAATATCGGGGAGTTCCCGGTTACGGTGGATGGTCGGGGCCGAGCGATGCACAGAGGTTTGCGCGTTTCTCTCGTACACGTACGCGCATGTGTGCGAGGCGTTACGCTCTAACTGAACCCGAGCGAGGCGTTGGGCTCTAACTGAACCCGAGAGATTGCACTAGCTACGTTATTGAACCCTTATAGATCCCTTGCTGTTAACTGAACCCGAGTGATTCCTTCACTACTGCTGCTAACTGAAAATATCGGTTCGGGTGCGTGGCAGCACTGCCGCGGTGCCGCCAACGGGAGACAGGAGCAAGAACAGAGGTTGAAGAAGGAGCACGGCTGTTGGGTAACATCCAACGGTCCAACTGCTAGAATCATTTGTTGATTAAGTTGACAAAGCCCTGCGTACACGTCCGCTTAGTAGGCCCACAAGTCAACCACGAAATGTGATGGGTCCCAGCTGTCAACGGGAGGAATAGTTTTTTTCGCATAACAAGGAGGCACTTCCTTCAGTGCAAAGATACAGCCGGTGGGTCCCAGCTGTCAGGGGGAGGAAGCATTTTTTCAGCTTAATAAGGAGGAACTTTCCTTGCGTGCGACCATGGACCTCGTGGGTCCCAGCCGTCAGGCTCTCCACGTACAGTCCTCTTCCGATGACTCTCGTTTGTTGACTGCGCCACGCCGAGTGCAGCGAGGCGGTGGACGACGGCGATGCCCCGGACGGGAACGACCCGGAGATGGGAAGACGCGGCAGTGGAGTTGCAAATTGAGAGGAGTACAAGGGTTATAACTGGTTCTGGTGCGGCGTGGGGCTGCAGTCGGTGGAGAATAACAGGAGGTGTGGAGGGGTGGAGGGATAGCCTGGCCGGCGGTGGGGTAGCGCTTCGCAGCGATGCGTGCTAAGCAGAGCCGCTAGCCGCCGTAGGCGGGACCAGGCGGTCCCGGCGACGCCGGAGGAAGAAGACGAGAGATTGAAGGTGCATGCCGGCCGTTGGATATAAATCCGATGGCTGTGGATGTCATAATCATTTGTTGACCAAGTTGACAACGCCTTGCATAGGCTTCGACCTATTGGCCCACATGTCAGCCTGCAAAAATGTGGCATATATTTAACCCATGTTTTCTAGAATTTACAGTCCATTTGCTGGGCTGGGTGAACAAATAATTTCGCGTCAATGCGACCCATTTAATATTTTCTAAGAAATCCCAGCCCATTTGCACTTTCTTGAAATACACAAAATAAGTTGAAACCACTGTTAAAAACCTAGGCCTAGCTGATACTTGTTCGCCCTCTGGAAAAAAATGATACCAGCTAGATCCCCGATACCCCTTTCCCGCAACAACAACAAAAAAAAAAGATCCCCGATACCCCTGAAAAAAAGCTCCCCAATGACAGTCATCGTTGGAAATTTATTTCGTTTATTGACTAAGGTTGACAAACCCGTGGGCCCCAACGCCAGTATACAATTAGGAGGAAGCTTTTTTTCCAATGGGGCGCTTGCTTGCGTACGGCTTGGACCTGGTGTGTCCCCACTATCAGTCTCTCGGCGTACAGTCCTCTCCGGATTCCTCTCGTTTGTTGAGCATGTTGACAACGGCATACGGCAGCGCCACGGCGAGCGCACACGGACGGGAAAGAACCGGAGCCGAGGAAGACACCTTCATTCTTTCGAACATACCGCACTAGCCCGGTGGCTGCAACCCTCTCACCCAAAAGCTGTACTGCCCAGGTTCGATTCCAACTGGTGCAGTTGAAAAATATCTAACACTTGCCAAAATTTCGTCCCTAGTTTACCCAGTTTTTCGCACACTCAACATTGTCTTGCCATTCCCAGTTTCAAACAAAACATTGTCTTGCCATTTTGAAAATAGCATATCTTTTTGACTTTGCATCATATGAAGATGTGCTATACATGAATGTTGATCAGCATGATGTTAACTTGTTGGTAGTTCCATTTTTTACCATGAATAAAATTTCCAACATTTTGTTATCCATGTTTGAAAAGTGCCTGTTGATTTAAATGCTCTGCCTCTGAAACATGCAGTTTCTTATCTGAAAATCACTTGGACAAGCAGCCATCACTGGTGTTGGATTCGATGCCGCGCTTCTTCAATCCCCCGGCAGGCGCGAGGGGGAAATAAACTTCCGTCCCGTGCTGCCGGTTGGGGAATGGAGCCAACTGGATTAAAGAGGGGGCCGGCGGCGCGATTGAAGAAGCACATCAAACGCGTTTTTTCAGTGGATGGCCGTCGATGGCGTTTTTTTACTTGCCTCTGCACCATACAACTTGTATTTTTAGCCTCCCAGTCCGTGGTGGACCAGCAGCACATTTGCTTGGCGGGCCAACCTACAGAAACCAGCACTTGATTTTTCATCAAGCCCCAAAAACAACACAGTACTATGTTTGTTTTGAGGCCGAAAACATTACGGCAGGGGTTGAGTGGGGGAGGGGGGAAGACAGAGCAAAAATATTAAAAAGGGCTGATGCGCCGTTGCTACCCTAACAAAGCAGGTGCAATTCTTCTCGGGAAGAAGGTGTGCCGTTGACACCCACACGTCACAAATCCCACAGTAGACATACTAACAAGTTCACACACAAGTACAACAGAAAAGGTAAACATTCGTATCAAACTCAGGTTCACAGGACACGTTCATATTCATAGCCAACATTCACAATCAACAACTCAAAAGATTCATATACACACAAGTTCAGCATGTCTATGCATCCAAATGATTGATAGATCAAAAGACAATATTCATAGATAATTCACAAAAGGATTCAGAAATACACATGTTCAGTATGTTTATGCATCCAAATGATTGAGATCACAACCAATATCATCCATGGACGAACTTTAATTATCTAGGGTACAGACTGGTAAATGGTGTTCATTCGGAGGTACTTCTTGCTAAAATTAATGCTTATACGAGTAAACTTTTGAGTACATAAGAGGCAGCACAGACAATCTGAACTTTGCTTGTAGGTTTATCCTCAAATAGTGGCCTCGTGCCGAGGGAGGTTTGAGCAACTTGTCCACTACTTTCATCCAACTAGTTTACTGGCTCATCTTGGTCCTGTAGCTCGCCAAAATTCTACACTACAGACAAGAAAGGAGGCGGTTGAGAAAATGAACCACCCAAATTTTTTGCGCAGTTCAACTGAAATGGAGCATCCCTGGCATGCAGACTGATTAAGTGCAAGATGAATATACGCGTCAACCAACTTGTCTGGAATCTTTAGACTCCATGCCATACAGTTCGCTACCATATGTGCCGATAACCAAAAGGCACAAGTTGGGACCAAAGACTGGACTGCGTTTTTCTGGGCTATGCGCCAAGCAATACTTTTGGCGTTCACTCTCCTAATACTTGGACTTTGACAACTGGTTGATGCCGGTTGATACTCGAATGAATATAGGCACTTCTTCTTGTCAACATCGATGCTTGTCTGAGTGAACTTTGGAGTACATAACAACAGCACAAGTATCTGTCCATCTGATCTTTTTGTGCAGTTCTACTGAAATCACCCAATGTAATGATTTGCATGCGAGTTCAGGCTCCAAGTTACTCCTTTATGAAATCGGCAAACAGTAGCACAATACCAAATTACCAATACATATGACAAGCACAATAATCAGGATAAAGACCAGTACCAACCTGTGTGAGGTAGCATATCAATTACTATTTCCTTTGACTAGAAGCCAAGATAAGAGAATCGACTGACAGCAAAGGAAGGAAGCAAGCCGAGATAAGCGACTGACAGGAAAGGAAGGAAGCAGTCGAGGCAATGAAGCACCCAAAGTTTTTGTGCAGTTCCACCAAAGTTGAGCATCCCTGTTGGCACATATATTGAGAGAGTGAGATTACTATGATAGTGGGACTAGTTGATGAAACATACACTAACAAATAGAAGCACCCTCATTATCTTAATGGGTAAAGTTAGCAACATAGTAGTCTTGCTTAAAGAGAGGTATTAGTTTATTTAATCAATGCCAATTAGCTCAACACTCAAAGCATTGCCATGTATCATAGGTTGCAAAACTTTAACATGCATAGATAAAGGAGTTTCTCATGAAAGTAGCACGATACAAATAGAGATGACAACAAACTGATATGGATGAAGGCCTTAGGCTGGTACCAACCCGAGCAAAAAAGCTTATTCATGTAGTGCCAGAAGAGATGATAAAGCACTCACTGGAATCACTCAATAGTATATATTTTTGTGCACTTCAAATGTATGGTTGAAATCACTCTTGTTTACCAGTGCTGAGATTTATATCGAAAGATTATCAAGAACTTCCAGCAGCGTTAAAGCACTGGCTAGGATACAGTTCATTGTATTGTCTTGTGTAGTTCCACTAAAATGTATGATTGGCATAGCATGATCCCTGTTTGCACAAGTAGGAACAAGGTGAAACCTTCATTGGCTTAGTGAGAAAGGATAGAAAGACATTAGCATATTACTGTAACAGTAGCATCGAATTCATGATGGACAATATGCAAAACATTGCCTCATTGAACCAATGGCAATAAATTGACATGCAAAACAATAGCACTATTATGTCATGACACTACCAAGATTCCCTCCCTGCTCCACCACATGATTCACCTCCACAGACACACATACACACGTACATGATTCAACATAGGGTGCTACCAAAGATTTGTTTAACTCCGACAGGAAAAATAGGCAGCAATAAATTAGTGGTACTTAAGTACTCCTAATTAATTAAGTGACCTTGCAGGAGAGACAGCAGAAGTGGAAGGGCTCCCTGGAGGATCGTCTCACATGTAAGGTAGACATTGCTGGAGCCCTTGAATGGCCTCGACTGAGGCCTCGGGCTTCAGCAAGATCACCTTGGCACTGTTGATCGTGTAGAGCTGGGTCACAGATGCATCCAGAATCCAGTTAATTAGTATGATGTGTTGTCAACCCAAGTACTACTCTGCTGCATTTCTCTATCTATATCTACTCTACTCTTATCTACTATACTCTTATAAAAAACAGAGTTGGTCATGATGGTGTGCCTGGCATCCTGCAATATAGGCCGTCTGATTTATATCTGACGGATACGAAGGAAACTATGGCAATTTTGCAAAAAGGTACCCACAACCCTCTCCACATTTGCAAATAAGGCCTTCCCCCGTTCATCCTTTTCTCTCACAAGATAAACTACTCATACAAATGCATCTTGAACTTACGTGCAACTCACGGGCATCTTGCTAGGCTTCCAAGTAAATTAAGACTAGTAGCAACACAGCAATACATTACCACTAGCAAGATGTCAGGATAACATAGGACGGTACCATTGTGTGATGTCCATTTCCTCTTTATTCTTCTTCTTCTTCTTCTTCCTCTTCATGCTCTGTTTCTCTTTCTCCTCACCAGTTGGTGAAACCAAGTACATGATTGGCCTTCTATTTTAGAATTGGTTTGTCAGTGAGGGAGTACAAGTGTACTAGTAAACAATAGCATTATTTTCTCATGGCAGTCGCAAAATAGAGATGAACACATGCATTAAATATCATTCTCCCTTTGTGCAGTTCCACCGAAATGAACCAACTATTCCATTCTAACATTCTAACAGCACAAAAGTCACTTCTTTTAAGAAGTGTTTTGTGCAGTGCACCAAAAGGTCACAACAGCAACCAGGTGAAATGGATATCCCTGTTCGCACAAAAAGCTACAGAGGAAACAGTCAGAGTCCCAAACAATTACAGGCAAAAACATTTGGCTAAATTTGTCATGGCTTATAACACTGGCATGGCTTCATTTTACCAGGGGCATTAGATTAAGAACAACTAAATATTTGGTACAAGGGCATGTGACAGTGGGTGCACCAGCAGTCCAACACCACGTACCTAAACCGGGGCATAAAGTGGTGATTCAGAGTTTGTTGCTCCGAGAAACAAACATCCAAGAAACTATCTGGGTTGGTCCCATTTTTGTTCACTCTAGCCACCTACTCCTATGTGCGTATAGCAAATCTAGTCATGGTCGTACCACTGTATATAGCGTTTCCCCTATATTTCCCTTTTCGACCAAGAGACCGGTTGGATGACTAGTCTGTACTACTTTCACCCCCTTTCCTTCCTGTTTGTACCAAGTCCGATGTACATACTAAATTCCCCCATTTATTTATTGTTTGACCCAAGTACAAGATTCGACTCCATGAAGTAGCTTTACCTCTAAGAATAGAAAAAAAGGTTGCATTGGACCATCCGATCAAGAGGGGCTGAGAGGTAGAAAATGATGCACATGCAGCGACGTAGCGAGCTGGGAAAGTAGAGCTAGGGCGGTTTCGAAGGAAGATATACCTGAAGGTCGTCGGGATGTGGATAGGTGGGCGGCGGGAGTCCGGATCCACCCACACTAGGGCAATAGCGAAGGGATCGGAGGATCTCCCACGCCGGCGCTCGGCCAGAGATAACGGTGCAACCGGTAGTGGGTCTCCTCCCTCACTGTCGACGACGGCCTAAACGCTGCCCCTCCTCCCCTTCACCGGCGGAGGGGGATACGTCCGGATCTGTAACCAGGGGTGAGGATAGATAGACAATGTTACCACCGCTATCTTGTTTAGATCTGGAGAGGATGAGAGTGTGTGAATAGAGCAACCCTAGCAAGCAAGCGCAGAAGCTCCGACCTATATATACACGCAGTGGGGTACTTTTCCTTTTACACTCCATCAAAACAATTGTTTAAAATTGTGTACGTGCCAGGTCACCGTTTTTTTGAGTTGTTGATTGTTTTTTGAGATAGCTACCCGGTTATTCCAAGTGGTGTTACGGTGTGCCAGGTCGCACTTTGTATCGTTCAAGTCTGGTACAAGACCCTCCATTAAATGAACAACCACCACCTCGTAAAATTTGTGAACAAGCCCACGGCTAAAATTATCAGAAACGTGGACTGCCCCAACATGCATTATTATTTATATTTTCTATGTCGGAGTATCCTCAAAACAAAATGTGAGAGTACAATATTTATTGGGCCCCTTTGTAATTGGTGCTAAATTTTGACCAAAGATTTAACTGACAAAATGTTAGTGCATGTTAACAAAAATTATATCGTTTGATTCATATTCGAACATAGTTTTCAATTATGTAATTTTTTGTGACATGCATGAACATTTGGTTAGTTAAATTTATAGTCAAAATTTGGCAAGGTGCATTAAATCAACACGTGCAAGTATCAAAAGGAAAGTCACGGCATGCATGCATCTGTTGTAATTAATGCATCGGTAAACGCAAATTATTGAAATATATCAAGTGCAGTGCTTTGATGTGTCGCATCAACTCGTACAACAACGAGAAGTTTGATTACAACGCCCTCTCCCTCGCGGATTGAGCTCCGGTGCCTTAACTGGACCTGCCTTTGGCTGTATGACAGGTGGGCCACCCACCTGTTGGGCCCACCTGTCATACACGCAAAGGCAGGAGCAGTAAGTCAATGAAGCTGCGTCCCTCCCTCACCCATGAACGTGGTGGCTGGCAAGACTAGGAGAAGCTTTCTCTACACGCTCTCCCTCCCGCACGCGATGGACAAATGGCCAGAAGCATACTGTAGTACTCCACTGCAGTAGTACTCCATCATTGTTCGACTTCCCGAAGAGGCGAAGAGCCAAGCGCAACCCGGACGCTCGTGTGGCAGTTTCATGTGTAGAGTAGTCTAGGATAGCGTGTACCATGCCTCTAAGCTTAAAATCGTTAGGGCCGGCTCCATGCTATGAGGCCGTCTCGAAGCATTTTTTTGATTAAAATAATCTTCTGGCCCTACCTGTCATCCTGGTGATTGTAGTTTGCATGCTCATCTGGTCAAGATAGGAATATATATTTTAATTTGTGGTGGGGTAAATGTTAGAGGTTGCATCAAATATATTGTACACTGCGGGTCTTCTAGCCAAGTTTAGAGACAAGCATGTGAGGCCAGTGCTATGATGTGTCGCGTCAACTCGTACAACGAGGAGAAGCTTGATTTTACTACTACACATCTTCTCCCTCGCCCATGCGCGCGGTGGCTCACAGACGAGGACATGCTTTTGCTTATACTACAACAAGCTATCCCTCCCGCACGCGGTGGACGGACATGCAGCAGTGGATTCAACACTGTAGAAGTAGTAGTAACATCATTGTTCGTCTTCTCGAAGAGGCGAAGAGCCAAGCGCAACCCGAATGTGGCAGTTGCGAACGCTCGCATGGCAGTCTTTGTGTAGGGGTGGGGCGTGGTGCGGAGCCTTGGAGCACGCATAGAGCCAGGCTCTTGCATGAGACAAAATTGCTATGTGAGCCCACTATTGTAGTACTTGCTAGTATAGCCCTGTAAACCGGAAAGGAGTATTTGCCTTTCTAGAGATTTCAACAAGTGACTAGACTACATCCTAAATGAGTACATATGGAGCAAAATGAGTGAATCTACACCGTAAATAAATACGTAGTTCTCTCGTTTTCCTCTCCGCCTTGGTCGCGGTGCACAATATTGAGTATATGACTAGCTGCTCTATCTACATGCGGGACATCAAAGCATCCGGGCCCGCATGCCATCCACCAAATCACAGCGAGGTGCTACATTCGAGACTAACCGGTCACCCCGGTGTGGTCGTCATGACCTGTCATATGACAAAACCCACACCTTTACCAGCAATGGTAAAGTGGCCTCGAAGTTGGACTGGACGAAGCAACCATCATTTCACTGGAACCCTGGTTAAAGCCCTTTCTCCCCTTTCTTGCAGAAAACCTCACTCCAGGCTACTCACTTGTGCCATTTTTCATCTGTACCGACGAAGGAAAGGTGGGCGAATCAGTGATGCTACTGTATTTTCATTCCAAGAATCTTCTTTTTGCGAAGCACCGACCGATTCTCATAGCCTATTATTTTGCCGTTTTCATTGCGATTGTGGTTTCCTTTCGATTGCTTTTTGTTTGTCAGTTCACTGATGGATCCTGGAGCACTAGGCAAAGAGTTGCCGGCGGACAACCCACTGGAGACAGCGATCTCCAGGAAACGAGCACCGACCAACGAGTTGACCATGTTGGCGGGCCAACCCATGGAGACAGAGAACTCCAAGAAACAAGCACTGGCCAAAGAGTTGACGATGTTGGCGGACGAACTCCTCAAAGAAAGCTGGAAGAACAGTAAGGGCCCCACCGTACCTACCCCAGAAACTCTAATGGCCACCTATGCGAGGCTCAAGGCCGAGTTTGAGGAGATAGTCGCTGTTGAGAAGCAGTATTCCCCTGGCAAGGTGATGGCCCCCATCAATGATGAGGAGATGGCCCCCGGAGGGATGGGATCCCCCGGTGAGCTGCCCAAGGTAAAAAATAATGGCTTACCATAGTTGTGGTTTTAGATTATTTGCAATGTGCTTCTAATATGTTAGGGTTGTGCAGGTGTGTTGGGGAACGTAGCATTTCAAAAAAAATCCTACGATCACGCAAGATCTATCTAGGAGAAGCATAGCAACGAGCGGGGAGAGTGTGTCCACGTACCCTCGTAGACTGAAAGTGGAAGCGTTTAGTAACGCGGTTGATGTAGTCGAACGTCTTCGCGATCCAACCGATCAAGCACCGAACGCACGACACCTCCGCGATCTGCACACGTTCAGCTCGGTGACGTCCCTCGAACTCTAGATCCAGCTGAGGCCGAGGGAGAGTTCCGTCAGCACGACGGCGTGGTGACGGTGATGATGAAGTTACCGGCGCAGGGCTTCGCCTAAGCACTACGACGATATGGCCGAGGTGTAAAATTGTGGAGGGGGCACCACACACGGCTAAGAGATTGTCTGTTGTGCCTTTGGGTGCCCCTCCCCACGTATATAAAGGAGGGAAGGAGGAGGAGGACGGCCAGGAGGAGGCGCGCCCAAGGGGGGGAGTCCTACTCCAAGTAGGATTCGCCCCCCCTTTCCTACTTCCACAAGGAGAAGGGGGGAAGGAGAGGGAGAAGAGAAGGAAAGGGGGGGGGGCGACCCCCTAGCCCTAGTCCAATTCGGTTTGGGCTAGGGGGGCATGCGCCACACCTTGGCCTGCCTCCTATTTTCCACCACTAGGCTCATGAGGCCCATTAACTTCCGGGGGGGGGGGGGGGGGCGAGGGGTCCGGTAACCCCCGCTACTCCGAAACTTATCCGAAACGACCCGAA
The DNA here is from genome assembly GCF_018294505.1 of Triticum aestivum. Taxonomy (NCBI): domain Eukaryota; kingdom Viridiplantae; phylum Streptophyta; class Magnoliopsida; order Poales; family Poaceae; genus Triticum; species Triticum aestivum. The sequence goes on from NC_057802.1 coordinate 428,444,381, forward strand.
CCATTCTGGTGTCCGAATGTAACCTTCCAATATATGAATCTTTATGTCTCGACAATTCCGAGACTCCTCGTCACGTCCGTGATCTCATCCGGGACTCCGAACAACCTTTGGTACATCAAATCACATAAACTCGTAATACGAATCGTCATCGAACGTTAAGCGTGCGGACCCTACGGGTTCGAGAACTATGTAGACATGACCGAGACACATCTACGGTCAATAACCAATAGCGGAATCTGGATGCTCATATTGGTTCCTACATATTCTACGAAGATCTTTATCGGTCAAACCGCATAACAACATACGTTGTTCCCTTTGTCATCGGTATGTTACTTGCCCGAGATTCGATCGTCAGTATCACCATACCTAGTTCAATCTCGTTATTGGCAAGTCTCTTTACTCATTCCGTAATGCATCATCCCGCTACTAACTCATTAGTCACTTTGCTTGCAAGGCTTATAGTGATGAGCATTACCGAGAGGGCCCAGAGATACCTCTCCGAAACACGGAGTGACAAATCCTAATCTCGATCTATGCCAACTCAACAAGCACCATAGGAGACACCTGTAGAGCATCTTTATAATCACCCATTTACGTTGTGACATTTGATAGCACACAAGGTGTTCCTCTGGTATTCGGAAGTTGCATAATCTCATAGTCAGAGGAACTTGTATGAGTCATGATGAAAGCAATAGCAATAAAACTTAACAATCCTAATGCTAAGCTAACTGATGGGTCTTGTCCATCTCATCATTCTCTAATGATGTGATCCCGTTCATCAAATGACAACACATGTCTATGGTCAGGAAACTTAACCATCTTTGATTAATGAGCTAGTCTAGTAGAGGCATACTAGGGACACATTGTTATGTCTATGTAGTCACACATGTATCAAGTTTCCGATTAATACAATTCTAGCATGAATAATAAACATTTATCATGATACAAGGAAATAAAATAATAACTTTATTATTGCCTCTAGGGCATATTTCCTTCAGTCTCCCACTTGCACTAGAGTCAATAATCTAGTTCACATCGCCATGTGATTTAACACCAATAGTTCACATCTTTACCCATAGTTCACATCGCCATGTGGCCAATACTCAAAGGGTTTTACTAGAGTCAATAATCTAGTTCACATTGCTATGTGATTAACACCCAAGAGCACTAAGGTGTGATCATGTTTTGCTTGTGAGATAAATTTAGTCAACGGATCTGCCACATTCAGAGCCGTATGTATTTTGCGAATTTCTATGTTTACAAAGCTCTGCACGAAGCTACTCTAGCTAATTGCTCCCACTTTCAATATATATCTAGATCGAGACTCATAGTCATCCAGATCAGTGTCAAAGCTTGCATCGACGTAGATCTTTACGATGAACTCTTTATCACCTCCATAATCAAGAAACATATCCTTATTCCACTAAGGATAATTTTGACCGCTGTCCAGTGATCCACTCCTGGATCACTATTGTACCCTCTTGCCAAACTTATGGCGAGGTACACAATAGGTCTGGTACACAACATAGCATACTTTATAGAACCTATGACTAAGGCATAGGGAATGACTTTCATTCTCTTTCTATTTTCTGCCATGGTCGGGTTTTGAGTCTTACTCAACTTCACACCTTGCAACACAGGCAAGAACTCCTTCTTTGACTGTTCCATTTTGAACTACTTCAAAATCTTGTCAAGGTATGTATTCATTGAAAAATCTTATCAAGCGTCTTGATCTATCTCTATAGATCTTGATGCTCAATCTGTAAGCAGCTTCACCGAGGTCTTTCTTTAAAAAACTCCTTTCAAACACTCCTTTATGCTTTCTTGAAAATTCTACATCATTTCCGATCAACAATTTGTCATTCACATATACTTATCAGAAAGGTTGTAGTGCTCCCACTCACTTTCTTGTAAATATAGGCTTCACCACAAGTCCGTATAAAACCATATGCTTTGATCACACTATCAAAGCGTATATTCCAACTCTGAGAGGCTTGCACCAGTCCATAAATGGATCGCTGGATCTTGCACACTTTGTTAGCACCTTTAGGATCGTCAAAACCTTTTGGTTGCATCATATACAACTCTTCTTTGAGATATCCATTAAGGAATGCAGTTTTAACACCCATTTTCCAAATTTCATAAAATGCGGTAATTGCTAACACGATTCGGACAGACTCTAAGCATCGATGCGAGTGAGAAAATCTCATCGTAGTCAACACCTTGAACTTGTCAAAAACCTTTTGCAACAATTCGAGCTTTGTTAGATAGTAACACTACTATCAGCGTCCGTCTTCCTCATGAAGATCCATTTATTCTCAATGGCTCACCGTTCATCGGGCAAGTTAATCAAAGTCCATACTTTGTTCTCATACATGGATCCCATCTCAGATTTCATGGCCTCAAACCATTTCGCGGAATCTGGGCTCATCATCGCTTCCTCATAGTTCGTAGGTTCGTCACGGTCTAGTAACATGATTCCTAGAATAGGATTATCGTACCACTCTGGTGCGGAACATATTCTATTTGACCTACGAGGTTTGGTAGTAACTTGATCTGAAGTTTCATGATCATCATCATTAACTTCCTCACTAATTGGTGTAGGCATCACTGGGACTGATTTCTGTGATGAACTACTTTCCAATTTAGGAGAAGGTACAATTACCTCATCAAGTTTTACTTTCCTCCCACTCACTTCTTTCGAGAGAAACTCCTTCTCTAGAAAGGATCCATTCTTAGCAATGAATATCTCGCCTTTGGATCTGTGATAGAAGGTGTACCCAACAGTTTCCTTTGGGTATCCTATGAAGACGCATTTCTCCGATTTGGGTTCGAGCTTATCAGGTTGAAGCTTTTTCACATAAGCATCGCAGCCCCAAACTTTAAGAAACGAAAGCTTAGGTTTCTTGCTAAACCACAGTTCATATGGTGTCGTCTCAACGGATTTAGATGATGCCCTATTTAACGTGAATGCAACTGTCTCTAATGCATAACCCCAAAAGATAATGGTAAATCGGTAAGAGACATCATAGATCGCACCATATCCAATAAAGTACGGTTATGACGTTCGGACACACCATTACGCTGTGGTGTTCCAGGTGGCGTGTGTGAAACTATTCCACATTGTTTCAAATGAAGACCAAACTCATAACTCAAATATTCATCTCCACGATCAGATCGTAGAAACTTCATTTTCTTGTTACGACGATTTTCCACTTCACTATGAAATTCTTTGAACTTTTCAAATGTTTCAGACTTATGTTTCATCAAGAAGATATACCCATATCTGCTCAAATCATCTGTGAAGGTCAGAAAATAACGATACCCGCCGCGAGCCTCAACACTCATTGGACCGCATACATCAGTATGTATTATTTCCAATAAGTCAGTTGCTCGCTCCACTGTTCTGGAGAACGGAGTTTTAGTCATCTTGCCCATGAGGCATGGTTCACAAACATCAAGTGATTCATAATCAAGTGATTCCAAAGGTCCATCAGCGTGGAGTTTCTTCATGTGCTTTACACCAATATGACCTAAACGGCAGTGCCACAAATAAGTTGCACCATCATTATCAACTTTGCATCTTTTGGCTTCAATATTTATGAATATGTGTATCACTACGATCGAGATTCAATAAACTGTTTATATTGAGTGTATGACCATAGAAGGTTTTATTCATGTAAATAGAACAACAATTATTCTTTGACTTAAATGAATAACTGTATTGTAATAAACATGATCCAATCATATTCATGCTCAACGCAAACACCAAATAACAGTTATTTTAGGTTCAACACTAATCCCGAAGGTAAAGGGAGTGTGCGATGGTGATCTTATCAACCTTGGAATCACTTCCAACATACATCATCACCTTGCCCTTACTAGTCTCTGTTTATTTTGCAACTCCCGTTTCGAGTTACTACTCTTAGCAACTGAATCAGTATCAAATACCGAGGGGTTGCTATAAACACTTGTAAAGTACACATCAATAACATGTACATCAAATATACCTTTGTTCACTTTGCCATCCTTCTTATCCGCCAAGTATCTAGGGTAGTTCCACTTCCAGTGACTATTTCCTTTGCAGTAGAAGCACTCAGTTTCAGTCTTGGGTCTAGCTTTGGGCTTCTTCATGGGATTGGCAACTTGCTTGCCATTCTTCTTGAAGTTCCCTTTCTTTCCCTTGCCCTTTTACTTGAAACTAGTGGTCTTGTCAACCATCAACATTTGATGCTTTTCTTGATTTCTACCTTCGTCGATTTCAGCATCACGAAGAGCTCGGGAATCATTTTCGTCATCCCTTGCATATTATAGTTCATCACGAAGTTCTAGTAACCTGGTGATAGTGACTAGAGAACTCTGTCAATCACTATTTTATCTGAAAGATTAACTCCCACTTGATTCAAGCGATTGTAGTACTCAGACAATCTGAGCACATGCTCACTCGTTGAGCTATTCACCTCCATCTTGTAGGCAAAGTACTTGTCAGAGGTCTCATACCTCTTGACTGGGGCACGAGTCTGAAATACCAATTTCAGCTCTTGGAACATCTTATATGCTCTGTGGCGTTCAAAATGTTTTTGAAGTACCGGTTCTAAGCCGTAAAGCATGGTGCACTAAACTATCAAGTAGTTATCATACCGAGCTTGCCAAACGTTCATAACGTCTACATTTGCTCCTGAAATAGGTGTGTCACCTAGCGGTGCATCAAGGACATAATTCTTCTGTGTAGCAATGAAGATAATCCTCAGATCACGGACCTAGTCCGTATCATTGCTACTATCATCTTTCAACATAGTTTTTCTCTAGGAACATATAAAAAATAAACGGGGAGCTACATCGCGAGCTATTGATCTATAAAATAGTTATGCGAATACTATCAGGACTAAGTTCATGATAAATTGAAGTTCAATTAATCATATTACTTAAGAACTCCCACTTAGATAGACATCCCTCTAATCATCTAAGTGATCACGTGATCCATATCAACTAAACCATGTCCGATCATCACGTGAGATGGAGTAGTTTTCAATGGTGAACATCATTATGTTGATCATATCTACTATATGATTCACACTCGACCTTTCGGTCTCAGTGTTCCGAGGCCATATCTGCATATGCTAGGCTCGTCAAGTTTAACCCGAGTATTCTGCGTGTGCAAAACTGGCTTGCACCCGTTGTATGTGAATGTAGAGCTTATCAGACCCCGATCATCATGTGGTGTCTCGGCACGATGAACTGTAGCAACGATGAATACTTTGGGAGAACACTTATACCTTGAAATTTAGTGAGAGATCATCTTATAATGCTACCGCCGTACTAAGTAAAATAAGATGCATAAAGGATAAACATCACATGCAATCAATATAAGTGATATGATGATATGGCCATCATCATCTTGTGCCTTTGATCTCCATATCCAAAGCACCGTCATGATCACTATCGTCACCGGCTTGACACCTTGATCTCCATCAAAGCATCGTTGTCGTCTCACCAACTATTGCTCTACGACTATTGCTACCGCTTAGTGATAAAGTAAAGCAATTACATGGCGATTGCATTTCATACAATAAAGCGACAACCATATGGCTCCTGCCAGTTGCCGATAACTGTTACAAAACATGATCATCTCATACAACAAATTATATATCATCACGTCTTGACCATATCACATCACAGCAAGCCCTGCAAAAACAAGTTAGACGTCCTCTACTTTGTTGTTGCAAGTTTTATGTGGCTGTTACAGGCTTCTAGCAAGAACTGTTCTTACCTACGCATCAAAACCACAATGATTTTTTGTCAAGTGTGCTGTTTTAACCTTCAACAAGGACCGGGCGTAGTCACACTCGATTCAACTAAAGTTGGAGGAACAGACACCCAGAAGCCACCTATGTGCGAAGCACATCGGTAGAACCAGTCTCATGAACACGGTCATGTAATGTTGGTCTGGGCCGCTTCATCCAACAATACCGCCGGATCAAAGTAACATGCTGGTAAGCAGTAAGACTATTATCGCCCACAACTCTTTGTGTTCTACTCGTGCATATAACATCTACGCATAGACCTGGCTCGGATGCCACTGTTGGGGAACGTAGTATTTCAAAAAAAATCCTAGGATCACGCAAGATCTATCTAGGAGAAGCATAGCAACGAGTGGGGAGAGTGTGTCCACGTATCCTCATTGACCGAAAGCGGAAGCGTTTAGTAACGCGGTTGATGTAGTCGAACGTCTTCGCGATCTAACCGATCAAGTACCGAACGCACGGCACCTCCGCGATCTGCACACGTTCAGCTCGGTGACGTCCCTCGAACTCTAGATCGAGCTGAGGCCGAGGGAGAGTTCCGTCAGCACGACGGTGTGGTGATGGTGATGATGAAGTTACCAGCGCAGGGCTTCGCCTAAGCACTACTACGATATGACCGAGGTGTAAAACTGTGGAGGGGGGCACCGCACATGGCTAAGAGATTGTCTGTTGTGCCTTTGGGTGCCCCCTCCCCATGTATATAAAGGAGGGAGGGAGGAGGAGGCCGGCCAGGAGGAGGTGCGCCCAAGGGGGGGAGTCCTACTCCAAGTAGGATTCGCCCCCCTTTCCTACTTCCACAAGGAGAAGGGGGGAAGGAGAGGGAGAAGAGAAGGAAAGGGGGCCGACCCCCTAGCCCTAGTCCAATTCGGTTTGGGCTAGGGGGGCGCCACACCTTGGCCCGCCTCCCCTTTTCCACCACCAGGCCCATGAGGCCCATTAACTTCCGGGGGGGGGGGGGTCCGGTAACCCCCGGTACTCCGAAACTTATCCGAAATGACCCGAACCATTCCGGTGTCCGAATGTAACCTTCCAATATATGAATATTTATGTCTCGACTATTCCGAGACTCCTCGTCACATCCGTGATCTCATCCGGGGCTCCGAACAACCTTCAATACATCAAATCACATAAACTCATAATACGAATCGTCATCGAATGTTAAGCGTGCGGACCCTACGGGTTCGAGAACTATGTAGAGATGACCGAGACACACCTCCGGTCAATAACCAATAGCGGAACCTGGATGCTCATATTGGTTCCTACATATTCTACGAAGATCTTTATCGGTCAAACCGCATAACAACATACGTTGTTCCCTTTGTCATCGGTATGTTACTTGCCCGAGATTCGATCGTTGGTATCACCATACCTAGTTCAATCTCGTTACCGGAAAGTCTCTTTACTCGTTTCGTAATGCATCATCCCGCAACTAACTCATTAGTCACTTTGCTTGCAAGGCTTATAGTGATGAGCATTACCGAGAGGGCCCAGAGATACCTCTCCAAAACACGGAGTGACAATTCCTAATCTCGATCTATGCCAACTCAACAAGCACCATCGGAGACACCTGCAGAGCATCTTTATAATCACCCATTTACGTTGTGATGTTTGATAGCACACAAGGTGTTCCTCCGGTATTCAGGGGTTGCATAATCTCATAGTCAGAGGAACATGTATAAGTCATGATAAAAACAATAGCAATAAAACTCACCGATCCTAATGCTAAGCTAACGGATGGGTCTTGTCCATCACATCATTCTCTAATGATGTGATCCCGTTCATCAAATGACAACACATGTCTATGGTTAGGAAACTTAACCATCTTTGATTAACGAGCTAGTCTAGTAGAGGCATACTAGGGACACATTGTTTTGTCTATGTATTCACACATGTATCAAGTTTCCAGTTAATACAATTCTAGCATGAATAATAAACATTTATCATGATATAAGGAAATAAAATAACAACTTTATTATTGCCTCTAGGGCATATTTCCTTCAAGGTGCCGGTGGACGTCCTTGATGATTCCGATGTCGCGGCCCGTCCTGCGGACAACGCCTGATACGTCCATTTTGCATCATGCTTTTATATCGATATTTATTGCATTATGGGCTGTTATTAAACATTATGTCACAATACTTATGCCTATTCTCTCTTATTTTACAAGGTTTACATGAAGAGGGAGAATGCCGACACCTGGAGTTCTGGGCTGGAAAAGGAGCAAATATTAGAGACCTATTCTGCACAACTCCAAAAGTCCTGAAACTTCACGGAAGTCATTTTTGGAGTTTATAAAAAATAATGAGCGAAGAAAATACCAGAGGGGGCCCACACCCTGGCCACGAGGGTGGGGGGCGCGCCCTACCCCCTGGGCATGCCCCCCTGCCTCGTGGGCCCCATGGCAGGCCTCCGGTGCCCATCTTCTGCTATATGAAGTCTTTCGTCCGAGAAAAAATCATAAGCAAGCTTACGGGAAGAAACTCCGCCGCCACGAGGCGGAACCAATCTAGGGCTCCGGCAGAGCTGTTCTGCCGGGGAAACTTCCCTCCGGGAGGGGGAAATCATCACCATCGTCATCACCGACGATCCTCTCTTCGGGAGGGGGTCAATCTCCATCAACATCTTCACCAGCACCATCTCCTCTCAAACCCTAGTTCATCTCTTGTATCCAATCTTTGTCCCAAAGCCTCAGATTGGTACCTGTGGGTTGCTAGTAGTGTTGATTACTCCTTGTAGTTGATGCTAGTTGGTTTATTTGGTGGAAGATCATATGTTCAGATCCTTTATGCATATTAATAGTCCTCTGATTATGAACATGAATATGACTTGTGAGTAGTTACGTTTTTTCCTGAGGACATGGGAGAAGTCTTGCTATTAGTAGTCATGTGAATTTGGTATTCGTTCGATATTTTGATGAGATGTATGTTGTCTTTCCTCTAGTGGTGTTAGTGAACATCGACTACATGACACTTCACCATTGTTTGGGCCTAGAGGAAGGCATTGGGAAGTAATAAGTAGATGATGGGTTGCTAGAGTGACAGAAGCTTAAACCCTAGTTTATGAGTTGCTTCGTAAGGGGCTGATTTGGATCCATATGTTTCATGCTATGGTTAGGTTTACCTTAATACTTCTTTTGTAGTTGCGGATGCTTGCAATAGGGGTTAATCATAAGTGGGATGCTTGTCCAAGAAAGGACATCACCCAAGCACCGGTCCACCCACATACCAAATTATCAAAGTAACGAACGCGAATCATATGAGTGTGATGAAAACTAGCTTGATGATAATTCCCATGTGTCCTCGGGATATATAAGAGTTTGTCCAGGCTTGTCCTTTGCTATAAAAAGGATTGGCCATCTTGCTGCACTTTATTTACTTTCATTACTTGTTACCCGTTACAAATTATCTTATCACAAAACTATCTGTCACCGATAATTTCAGTGCTTGTAGAGAATACCTTGCTGAAAACCGCTTATCATTTCCTTCTGCTCCTTGTTGGGTTCGACACTCTTACTTATCGAAAGGACTACGATAGATCCCCTATACTTGTGGGTCATCAAGACTCTTTTCTGGCGCTGTTGCCGGGGAGTGAAGCGCCTTTGGTAGGTGGAATTTGGTAAGGAAAAATTTATATAGTGTGCTGAAATTTACTCTCACTTGTTACTATGGAAAACAATCCTTTGAGGGGTTTGTTCGGGGTATCTTCACCCCGTCCAGAACCACAATTAGCTACCCCTCAACCTACTGAACCTACTAAAAATGTTTACTTTGAAATTCCTTCGGTTATGATAGAGAAACTGCTAGCTAATCCTTTTGTAGGAGATGGAACATTGCATCCCGATTTACACTTAATCTATGTGGATGAAGTTTGTGGATTATTTAAGCTTGCAGGTATGCCTGATGATGTTATCAAGAAGAAGGTATTCCCTTTATCTTTGAAGGGAGAGGCATTGACATGGTATAGGCTATGTGATGATATGGGATCATGGAACTACAAACGATTGAAATTGGAATTTCATCAGAAGTTTTATCCTATGCATCTTGTTCATCGTGATCGTAATTATATATATAATTTTTGGCCTCACGAAGGAGAAAGCATCGCTCAAGCTTGGGGGAGGCTTAAGTCAATGTTATATTCATGCCCCAATCATGAGCTCTCAAGAGAAATGATTATTCAAAATTTTTTTGCTCGGCTTTCTCTCAATAATCGCTCCATGCTCGATACTTCTTGTACTGGCTCTTTTATGATGAAGACTATTGAATTCAAATGGGATTTATTGGAAAGAATTAAACGCAACTCTGACGATTGGGACCTCGACGAAGGTAAGGAGTCAGGTATAACACCTAAGTTTGATTGTGTTAAATCTTTTTTTTGACTGGAAACTGTGAGGCAACAGCCCCACAGTACTTTATTAAAACTCAAGCAAACAAACAAGGTACAAAAGGTTCTGGTAAGAAAAGAGAAAAGCTACTCACCTAAAGAATCAGGCTACTTACCTATGGCCCTATGTACAAAATTACAATGTGGGCAAAATAATACAAACAGCCAGTTAGGGCAGAGAATTAATCCAATGCAGCAGCAAAGGTTTTAAACTAGGCTTAAATCTGTGGGAGAGCAGAGTTATATCATGGATGAAATTTCTCCTCCATGCTGCGAAGGTATGTCTCTCATTTATTAAGATTCTTCCATTCCTCAATAACCAGACATTCCAAGCAGCAAGATAAACAACCTCCTTGAAAAAAGGCTGCCCAAAACTCTTCCTGGCAGCAATGAGACACTCGGAAGGAGACAGGCCAGCAAACCACTGAATTTGCAAATAATTCCAGACTCTTGTGCTGAATTGGCAGGTGAAGAAAAGGTGCATTCTGTCCTCATGGGCTTGTGCAGGGCATAAGGGACAGGTATTATCCTCCTGCGGCGATCTCCAGTGCCTCCTAACGAGGAGATCACGGGTGTTGAGTCTATCATTAAGCATCAACCACGCAAACACCTTGATCTTCATTGTTGATCTACTCTCCCAGATCCATTTGGCTGGCATATCAATAGGAATATGGGCATGCATTGTTACATAGTAACTTTTGGCAGAAAATTTTCCTTTGCCAGGGATCCATGACCAAGAATCATTGAGACTTTCATCTATATCCATATGAGCCAAGCCATTCTGCACTGTGATCATTTCCTCCATTGCTTCTGATGATAAAGGCAAATGGAAGAGCTCAGACATATCAAGGGTGTTGAGGACATCTCTGACAGAAACCTTATCATCAATTGCAAAAGAGAAAAGCCTAGGAAACCTTTCTCTGAGAGGAGTAGAGGATCCCAAAAAAACCAAGCATCAAACCAGAAGAGAACAAAGTCCCCCATGTTGATCATCACCTCACAATGCTGTCTGAAAATTTCATTCAGTTTAATTATGTCCCTCCACCAATAGGAGCCACACAGAACAGTTCCATGGGGCACAACTCCATCATAATAAGTGTTCCATATGAGAGATACCCATGGGATATCATCTTTATTATAAAACTTGAATAGATGTTTGGTAAGGAGTGCTCTGTTTTGGATATTCAAGTTAATAATCCCCATGCCACCTTTGTCTTTAGGCGTACATACTAAAGGCCAAGCTGCCAAGGATTGTCTGGGAGTGTCAGAGTTTCCCCTCCATAAGCACTGTCTCATAATTCTCTCTAGCTGCTTGATGATACCAGCTGGCAGACATAAACTGCAAAGGAAGTATCTGGGCAAAGAGGATAAAACAGATTGAAGCAATTGCAATCTTGCTCCCTGATTAAGGAGACATGAGCTGGCAGACAATCTTCTTTCAACCCTGTCCACCACAGGGAGCAATTCTTGAATTGTTTGCTTGGAGGTGCCCACAGGAAGCCCAAGATAGGTAAAGGGGAGGGTTCCAACCTGACAACGAAAAACACCAGCCAAGCGTGCAGTTTCTGCCTCATCCACATTAATGGGTAGAATACATGATTTGTGAAAATTGACTCTAAGACCACTGGAGGCATGAAAATCCTGTAGCATATCTTTAAGAGCCAGGAGTTGAGAATCAACCGCAGGAACAATGAGGAGAGTATCATCCGCATACTGAACAATAGGAAATTCTTTATCATGTGCTTCAATGGGTAAAGAAATCACTCCATTTCTCAGCATATCATTCACCAAAGTTTGCAATAAATCGGCAGCCAAAACAAAAAGGAGGGGTGATAAAGGATCCCCCTGTCTCACACCCCTTTTGCAGATAAATTGTTTTCCAGGAACTCCATTCAAGATAACAGAAGAAGTACCAGATGACAAGAGCTCTTTAATCCAGCCAATCCATTTACTATCAAAACCTTTGTGATGCAGAAGTTTGAGGATAAGGTCATGCTCCACTGTATCAAAGGCCTTTGCAAAATCCAGTTTGAGAATCAAAATGGCCTTTTTGGATTTATGGCACTGATGGATGTACAGAGTCCAGGCAATGCAGTCCTGTATAGATCTAGACTTAAGAAACCCATATTGGTTTTTGTGAATGCATCTGAGGATAACCTGCTGCAATCTGTTGGCAAGGAGCTTTGTCAGGAATTTCAAGCAGGTATTTGTCAGAGAAATGGGTCTGAAATCATTGGGACCCTCAGGTGAGAGTTTCTTGGGGATTAAAGTGATCAAAGACCCATTGATGTTACTAATTGTAATCTTGCCATTATAAAAATCCTGGAAGAGCTGCAAAAAATCCTGCTTGATAATGTGCCAACATCTCTTCACAAACAAACCTGTAAAACCATCAGGGCCAGGTGCTCTATCAGTGGGCAGAGATTTGAGAACTTCATTTATTTCATCCTCGGAAAAGGGGGCAGACAAGTTGTTCAGACGTTCCACAGGCTCAATCAAAGAATCAAGATCAAATTTCATATCAATCCCTGTAGAAACACCCATTCGCTCTTTAAAAGTGCCCCATAACATACCAGCCATTTGTTGATGATCAGAGACAACATTTCCGTCATCATCATGCAGGGAAGAAATAGAGTTTCTCCTAAACCTTTTAGTGGCCATTGCTTGGAAGAATTTGGAGTTCTCCTCCCCAACTTTGATCCATCTGATAGTGCACCGTTGTTTCCAGTAGATAAACTGCAAGTGGAGAAGGTCCTCAACATGGAGCTTCACAATTTTCCTGAAATTGAACTCAGGTCTTGTTAGAGCCCTTAATTCTTCCATGTTATAAAAAAACAGAACCACCTGATTGCAAGCTTGAATGGCCTTCTTGAGCTTAGACAGACTAATGTACCAATGTTTAAGAGCATATCTCAGCCGTTTGAACTTTTCATTTAACCTGGCAGCAGAATTAGATTTCATTGTGGGAGCATTCCATGACTGCTCCACACAATCAAAGAAACCACGTAAATCCACCCAATAATTTTCAAATCTAAAGATCTTTGCCTTGGGTATAGTTGTTGCAATTGAAACTACACAGGGGACATGATCAGAGGCAGTTATTGCAAGTGGATGGACCATTGTGTTGGGATAATCATTGATCCAAGTGGAGGAAGTAAAGAACCAATCTAGCTATTCCAACAGTGGATTTTCTTGCATGTTGGACCAAGTGTAAGATCTTCCTTTTAAAGGCAACTCAAGAAGTCCAAGATGACCAATTATCTCATTAAAGAGGAACATATCATTAATATCCCCGCCTGGCAAATTTCTGTTATCAAGGGATCTTATGAAATTAAAGTCCCCCACGAGAAGCCAATTATCAGCCACTGGGATCTGTAAGTTGTAAAGCCACTGAACAAAATCATCTCGAGCTGGTCCTTGACAGGGTCCATAGACATTAACCAAAGTCCAACTACTTGCATTGTGTACGGATGTAAACAAAACAATAACACCATAGGGTTCTGTATCCACCAGAATGCCAGAGAAAACACTGGAACACCACAACACAAGAATGCCACCCGAGGCCCCAACAGAGGGTGAGTACACAAAGTTATCAAACCGTTTGGGGCAAAACTTTCTGATTGCTCGCTGATCAAAGAAATCACATTTGGTTTCTTGCAAACAGATAACAGAGCATTGGCTTTCCTCTATTTTAGCCCTAACACTTCTCTGTCTGTCCTCTGAATTCAGGCCTCTCACGTTCCAACAAAGCACTTTCCAGTCTCTTGTTTGTTGTAAATTCATTAATAAACATTAATGGAGAGGCAGATATAATAGTTCACTACATAACAGCGAAACAAAAGCCTAATATATGAAATATCACCCCAGGACAAAGTGCAGGTAGCAAGCAGAGACGAAAGAACGTTCAGACAACTGGCATGACAATTGACAAGGGACATGCCTCCCTATATGACAATAAAGATAACTAATCATCATTTGAAACCGAAGAGGGCGGTGCAGCATCTGAAGAAGCCGTAAGCTTCTCTACTGTCAGCTTCTCCGGTGGCACTCCAAGCACAGCTCCAATCTGCTGAAGCAAAACAATTGGCGTCAGAGGTGGGGCTTGATCATGAGGGTTGGCATCTTCTGGCTGATTCTGATTGCTCGGTGTGGCGCTCTGAGTGTCAGGTTTCAACTTCTTAGCTTTAGGCTGCCTGAGAGGCCTAGGCTTGGGTGACAGAGGAGAGGTAGGTTTAAAACCTTGTGATTTTGCTGCAGTTCTGGTTATCCTCCTGTCAGAGAAGTCTGAAACAGCACGTGGCTTCTTGCTCTGCTTGGTGTTGGAAGAGAAAGTGAAACTCTTGCTGGCAATCTCCTGAGAAGACTCGATGAAACTTTCAGCTGTCCCTGTCAGAGGGAAATGGCTTGTGCTATCTTCCAAAAACAACTTTCTTGCAACATGTTGTGAGGGCTCAGAAACAGAAAGAGCAGGAGGACTGAAAGAAACTGGGAGATCAAAAGCCACTGACCAAGATCTTTTGTGTACAGCAAATCTGGCAGGAGGTGACAAATCTCTAGGGGCAATAGTGACTCAAAAGATCTTCTCCAGATAAACTCAGGGGGTAGAGCTGGCCCCAAAACAACCCTGACAAGACCAACATGCAGAGGAGGTTGCACCACAATTGGGTTATATGGGACAATGGCAAGGTTGTTCTGCTCATTTGGTAAATCATCAGCAAGCAAATCCATGACATGATCATGATGAACATCTTCCAAAGCCGCTGGTTGCTCAGGTTGAACCAAAGGCTCAAGTAGCACAATTTCATCAGGCTGAGGCACTAACTGCTCTGGTTGAGGTATATGAGGGACAACATCCGGAACATGCTCATCAAATAAGTTTGGGCCCTGGACCACAACATTGTTAGGCCCATCCTGAACAGCAGGCTGAACTGGGCCGTCAGCATCACCAGAATCGTTGGAGCCCATTAAAGGATTCAAAACCATCGAATTTGCTTCCTGGACCTGTGGTTGTACCTGCTCAATGTCATTCAGATTGTCCTCATTGCCCCAACCATGCAAATCTTGGGGATGTGGTTGTTGTGGTTCATCTGGAGCAGCAGGTTGTCGAACATCATTCCATCCCAGAGCGGGATACGGTGGCAAAACCCAAAAATTCTCAGGTGGCTGCAGCTGGCCAGACATTGGGTGGGGATTACCATCTATTGGCATGACATCCTCATCAGGTGGCAGTTGCTCTGCAAATTCAGCAGTGAGGATGGAGACAGACGCAGTCCATGAGACAACTGCACCTCCAACATTCGCAAACTGATGGAAAACTACATCTCTTGGTACTAATTGGTCGTCAGGTAAAGAAGCATAAACCAACGCTCGCACCTTCCGATCATCTTGATGATTCCAATAATGAAACTGACCAAAAGTGCCCACAACTTCAGACAGATTGATCTCATTGCGATAGTCAAGAGGTACACCAACAAACATCAGCCAACCAGTTCGGTGCCCTTGCAAAGCTCTATAACCCTGACCATCATCATGTCAGATAAATCTAACGAACATCTTATTGCTACGCTGATCTAAACCAAGCGGCCAAGGAGGATGATAAACTAACACAACACGAATAACTGGATCTTGCATCTCATAGAGGCCAACTCCCTGAAACCAAGTCTGAGCAGATCGTACCGGTAACTCCAGCTGGTTGCTGATGAAAGCATGGACTTGCTGCCGGCGAATAGCGACATCTTCAGGCGGAGGAGGAGGTTCGACGATGCCCACCATGTAAGATTCATGGCGACGTGGAGGAGCCTGAGCAGGAGTGTAGTACGTCCTCGGGACGCGGAAAGGTCCGCCGTCGATGATGTCGTGGCCCGCCGGGAGGAAACGACGAGGATCAAGTTCGTACACCGCCATTGAAGGAAGCGGCGATGATCTGCGGGACGATTCGCTGCTCGTAGGTGGTTTTGGAGGGGAAGCAGAGGAGTCAGGCAGCTTTGGGGGAGATGTGTCTGGGCCGGCAGGGGGCGGTGGAGCTCGAAACGTCAAGCTCCTTGCTGATGACGCGAGGCTCGATGCGAGACAACCCGGTTTTGGGAACCCAGAGTTTAATATTAGGAGGAGACCGGTGCAGTCCTTTTTAACGTGACCAGACCGGAAACATTTTCGGCATCTGACCTTATTGGTGCAACGTTGCAAACAATGACCCATACCAAGGCAGTTAGAACAATCCCAAAACATGGCTGCAATTTCCTCCACAACTTGATCGAGACCTTGCAAATCACGCACGATATCTTGCGGAGACTTAGGAGAAACATCCTCGGATGTGCCAGAAGATATAAGCAACTCAGGTGAATTAAGCAGGCTGGATTCTGAAACATGATCAGAGTCATCGTCCGATAATTCCAACGGGTTATGGGCTGAGCCCAAAAGGCAGGCCGGGGAGAGGGGCTGGCAGGCCCAACATGGGATGCATGGGAGAAAATCAAACCCGATAACGTACCCGATCCCGACGTCTCCAGAGGAAGATCACAAGGAGATATTGATCCAAACGTGACATCCGGAGAAGGCAACAACCTCAATGGCGTGGTCGCCGGAGGAGACGCCGGCGGTGAGTCTAAATCCACACGGTTAAGATCAGCAAGCTCCTGAGGATCGACAGAATAACCAACATCTAAAGTAACAATATTGATCTCTTCCGCGGTCGCCGGATAACGATAACACTTGCAAGCATCATAATTCAAGAATGTAGCAAAACGTAGGGATTTCTTAGTGGTGCGAGCAGACGAACGCAAGGAGGACTTAGTTGGTGCACGTTTCATGGCCTCAAGGCCAAGGCGTGCACGCCTCTTGGACGGACTAACGAGAGTCCATTCTTCCTGGCATTCAATTTGCCAAGCACGAAACTCCTTATCCCAATCAGGACCTCCATGGCCCCAAAGATGGAAGTAGCATTTGAATTGAGGACAAACAAAGGAGCGTTGATGCAAGATGAAAAACCCCACTTCCTTGCAAGAAACATGAAAGGCAAAAACTTGATCACGTAGGCAAGATACCTTGAGAGAAGAACAATATCCACCAATCGCAGATTCCAACGCCAGAGCCACGTTCTCCTCATCCATACGAAAACTATGGCGCGCAAAGGACACCACCATGATGAAATGCCCAGATCGATCCGAGGGATGCACCGTGCGATGGAAAGAATGCCAGATCGCTTTCGCCATATCAATCCCCGGGGAAAAGTCCAAACCCATGGAGATGGCCGCATGGACAGCCATGGAGTTGATGACCAGAAGAGAGAGGAGGAGACGCCGGAGATGATGGCCGGATCAGATTCCAAAACTCACGGGGTGAGGTGGAGATCGCCGGCAGTGGGTGGGTCTAGGGTTCAGGTGGGTGGTGGGGGGTGGGAGGCGCCATCCCTCCAGCCTCGGTATGTTTGTGTTAAATCTTTTATGGATACCGATGCTTTCCATGAATTTAGCACTAAATATGGACTTGACTCCGAGATAGTAGCTTCTTTCTGTGAATCATTTGCTACTCATGTTGATATCCCTAAGGAGAAGTGGTTTAAATATAATCCTCCCATTGAAGTAAAGTAGTTGCACCTATTAAAGTTGAAGAAAAGACTATCACTTATAATGATCCTATTGTTCCTACTGCTTATGTTGAGAAACCACCTTTCCTGTTAGAATGAAGGATCATGCTAAAGCTTCAACTGTAGTCAACAAAAGTAATATTAGGACACACAAACCCCCTGAGCAAGTTAAAGTTGAATCTAATATTGCTATGGTCAAAGATCTATTGGCTGATAATATCGATGGGCATGTTATTTACTTCTGTGATGAGACTGCTAGAATTGCTAAACCTGGTGCTAAAGATAAACATAGACCTGTGGTAGGCATGCCTGTTATTTCTGTTAAAATAGGAGATCATTGTTATCATGGCTTGTGTGATATGGGTGCTAGTGCAAGTGCAATACCTAATTCCTTATACAAAGAAATTATGCATGATATTGCACCTGCTGAGATAGAAGAAATTGATGTTACAATTAAGCTTGCCAATAGAGATACTATTTCACCAATTGGGATTGTTAGAGATGTTGAAGTCTTGTGTGGGAAAGTTAAATATCCTGCTGATTTTCTTGTTCTTGGTTCCCCAGAAGATAGCTTTTGTCCCATTATATTTGGTAGACCGTTCTTGAACACTGTTAATGCTAGGATAGACTGCAAAAAGGATGTTGTTACTATTGGTTTGGGTGATATGTCTCATGAGTTTAATTTTGCTAAATTTAGTAGACAACCCCGTGATGAGGAATTGCCTAGTAAAGATGAAATTATTGGTCTTGCTTCTATTGCCGTGCCTCCTAGTGATCCTTTAGAACAATATTTGCTAAACCATGAAAATGATATGTTTATGAATGAAAGAAGGGAAATATATGAAGTATTCTTTAAACAGGGACCTATTCTGAAACACAACCTGCCTGTTGAAATTCTAGGGATCCTCCTCCACCCAAGGGTGATCTAGTGTTTGAGCTTAAACCGTTACCTGATACTCTTAAATATGCTTATCTTGATGAAAAGAAGATATATCCTGTTATTATTAGTGCTAACCTTTCAGAGAAGGAGGAAGAGAAATTATTGAAAACTCTGAAGAAGCACCGTGCTGCTATTGGATATACTCTTGACGATCTTAAGAGCATTAGTCCCACTCTATGTCAACACAAAATAAATTTGGAGAAAGACGCCAAACCAGTTATTGATCACCAACGACGGCTAAATCCTAAGATGAAAGAAGTGGTAAGAAAGGAAATATTAAAGCTCCTTGAGGCAGGTATAATTTATCCCGTTGCTGATAGTCAGTGGGTGAGTCCTGTCCATTGTGTCCCTAAGAAGGGAGGTATTACTGTCGTTCCTAATGATAAAGATGAGTTGATCCCGCAAAGAATTATTACAGGTTATAGGATGGTAATTGATTTCCGCAAACTAAATAAAGCTACTAAAAAGGATCATTACCCTTTGCCTTTTATTGATCAAATGCTAGAGAGATTATCCAAACATACACATTTTTGCTTTCTAGATGGTTACTCTGGTTTCTCTCAAATTCCTGTGCCAGCCGAGGATCAAGAAAAGACCACTTTTACTTGCCCTTTCGGTACTTTTGCTTATAGACGTATGCCTTTTGGTTTATGTAATGCACCTGCTACCTTTCAAAGATGCATGATGGCTATATTCTCTGACTTTGTGAAAAGATTTGTGGGGTTTTCATGGATGATTTCTTTGTTTATGGATCCTCTTTTGATGATTGCTTGAGCAACCTTGATCGAGTTTTGCAGAGATGTGAAGAAACTAATCTCGTCTTGAATTGGGAGAAATGCCACTTTATGGTTAATGAAGGCATTGTCTTGGGGCATAAAATTTCTGAAAGAGGCATTGCAGTTGACAAAGCTAAAGTTGATGCTATTGAAAAGATGTCGTGTAAGGTATAAGAAGTTTTCTGGGTCATGCCGGTTTTTATAGGAGGTTCATTAAGGACTTCTCAAAAATTTCTCAGCCTCTGACTAATCTATTACAAAAAGATATTCCTTTTGTCTTCGATGATGATTGTGTAGAGGCATTTGAAATACTTAAGAAAGCTTTGATTTCTGCACCTATTGTTCAGCCACCTGATTGGAATTTACCTTTTAAAATTATGTGTGATACTAGCGATTATGCTGTAGGTGCTGTTCTAGGGCAAAGAGTTGCTAAGAAATTAAATGTTATTCAATATGCTAGTAAAACTCTAGACAATGCCCAGAGAAATTATGCTACTACTGAAAAAGAATTTTTAGCAGTTGTATTTGCTTGTGATAAGTTTAGACCTTATATTGTCGATTCTAAAGTAACTGTTCACACTGATCATGCTGCTATTAAATATCTGATGGAAAATAAAGATGCTAAACCTAGATTAATTAGATGGGTTCTCCTACTACAAGAATTTGATCTGCATATTATTGATAGAAAGGGAGCTGAGAACCCAGTTGCAGACAACTTGTCTAGGTTAGAGAATGTTCTTGATGACCCACTACCTATTGATGATAGCTTTCCTGATGAACAATTAGCTCCCATAAATGCTTCTCGTACTGCTCCATGGTATGCTGATTATGCTAATTACATTGTTGCCAAATTTATACCACCTAGTTTCACATACCAGCAAAATAAAAAGTTTTTCTATGATTTGAGACATTACTTTTGAGATGACCCACATCTTTATAAAGAAGGAGTAGATGGTGTTATTAGACGTTGTGTACCTGAGCCTGAACATGAACAGATCCTACGCAAGTGTCACTCCGAAGCTTATGGAGGACACCATGCTGGAGATAGAACTGCACATAAGGTATTGCAATCCGATTTTTATTGGCCTACTCTCTTCAAGGATGCCCGTACGTTTGTCTTGTCTTGTGATGAATGTCAAAGAATTGGTAATATTAGTAGACGTCAGGAAATGCCTATGAATTATTCACTTGTTATTGAACCATTTGATGTTTGGGGCTTTGATTATATGGGACCGTTTCCTTCCTCTAATGCCTATACAGATATTTTAGTTGCTGTTGATTACGTTACTAAGTGGGTAGAAGCTATTCCAACTAGTAGTGCTGATCATAACACCTCTATTAAGATGCTTAAAGAAGTTATTTTTCCGAGGTTTGGAGTCCCTAGATATTTAATGACTGATGGTGGTTCACATTTTATTCATGGTGCCTTTCGTAAAATGCTTGCTAAATATGATGTTAATCATAGAATTGCATCCCCATATCACCCACAGTCTAGTGGTCAAGTAGAATTGAGTAATAGAGAGCTCAAATTAATTTTGCAAAAGACTGTTAATAGATCTAGAAAGAATTGGTCCAAGAAACTTGATGATGCATTATGGGCCTATAGAACTGCATATAAAGATCCTATGGGTATGTCTCCATATAAAATGGTTTATGGAAAAGCATGTCACTTACCTCTCGAACTAGAACATAAGGCATATTGGGCTGTTAAAGAGCTCAACTATGATTTCAAACTTGCCGGTGAAAAGAGGTTGTTTGACATTAGCTCACTTGATGAATGGAGAACCCAGGCCTATGAGAATGCCAAACTGTTCAAGGAAAAGGTTAAAAGATGGCATGACAAAAGGATACAAAAGCGTGAGTTTAACGTAGGTGATTATGTGTTGCTATACAACTCTCGTTTAAGTTTTTTTGCAGGAAAACTTCTCTCCAATTGGGAAGGTCCTTACGTTATCGAGGAGGTCTATAGTTCCGGTGCCATAAAAATCAACAACTTCGAAGGCACAAAGCCGAAGGTGGTGAACGGTCAAAGGATCAAACATTATATCTCAGGTAATCCTATAAATGTTGAAACTAATGTTATTGAAACCGTAACCCCGGAGGAATACATAAGGGACACTTTCCAGAACGTTTCAGACTCCGAAAAGGAATAGGTACGTGGTACGGTAAGTAAACCGACTCCAAAACAGTTCTAATAGCAATTTTTCTCTGTTTGGAATATTTAAGAAAATAGGAAAATAAGAAGCAGTCCGGGAAGGACACGAGGCGTCCATGAGGGTGGAGGGCACGCCCCCTGCCTCGTGGGCACCTCGTGTGGTCTCCGGACTCCGTTTTCTTGCACGATGCTTCTTTTGGTCAGTAGAAATTCATTATATAATCTCCCGAAGGTTTTGATCACCGTACCACGCAAATATCCTTTGTTTTTGTTTCGAGCTGTTTTCTGCCGTAGATTAGAGCAGGATGTCTTCTCAAGAGTCGTTCGGGGAGAGCCGGGTGTCTCATCCGACACCGAGACCAGGAGTAAACGCCGATGCTGACCACTTTGGGCCATCAACGGAGGAGGAGATGGAGGCCGACTTGAAAAGGATAGATGTCATGGAGGAGGATCAAGAAGTTACCTCTCGTTTCTGTGCCGGATTCACGATGGGGGAACTACAGAGCCCAGCTATTCCAAACTTGGCCATCCCTTCCAATGTCAGATTTCTTTCTTATAAAAATATGAAAAAGAGTGTTACTTGTTCTCCCGCAGCTATGCAACATCCTTGGGTGAAAGGAGCTTTAGCCGTCACGTGCAAGCTCCGTAAGGAAATAATGGACCTCAAGCATCAAGTCAATAAGCTTGAGGAAGAGAATCATATCCTGAGGGGCATCATTGCCAAGAATATTACATCACCGCCTCCGAAGAAATAGACATAATCACATGGGTATGGGCACTCCCCATGGCAACTGCCAAGCTTGGGGGAGATGCCCCGGTATCGTATCACCATCACACTCCTATCTTTACCGTTTTTCTTAGTTCGATCCTTTTAGTAATATATTGATCTAGTAGAATAAAGTTTTAGTATGATCTAGTTTTGAGTTTTGCTTTATGATCCCTCTTTGTAATCGAGTCCGTGAGCTATATATAATAAAGATTAGTGTTGAGTCAAGGGCTTGATTATCTTGCTATGATCTTGAGTGAATAAAAGAAAGAGAAAGAAATAAAAAGAATAAAGAGATCATATTGATCTTATGGAGAGTAATGACTTCACATACAAAGAGTATGATGAATAAAAGTTGTTGAGAGTTGACAAACATAGTTTTGGCCATCGTTGCAATTAATAGGAAGTAATAAAGAAAGAGAGGTTTTCACATATAAATATACTATCTTGGACATCTTTTATGATTGTGAGCACGCATTAAAATATGACATGTTAAAGAGTTGATGTTGGACAAGGAAGACAATGTAATGGGTTATGTTTTCTTATATCTGAAATAAAGTATATTGTCATGGACCATCCAACATGTTGAGCTTGCCTTTCCCTCTCATGCTAGCCAAATTCTTTGCACCAAGTAGAGATACTACTTGTGCTTCCGAATACCCTTAAAACCAGTTTTGCCATGAGTGTCCACCATATCTACCTGTGGATTGAGTAAGATCCTTCAAGTAAGTTGTCATCGGTGCAAGAAATAAAAATTGCGCTCTAAATATTTATGATTTATTAGTGTGGAGAAAATAAGCTTAATACGATCTTGTGATGTGGAAGAAATAAAAGCGATGGACTGCATAATAATGGTCCATATCACAAGTGGCAATATAAAGTGACGTTCTTTTGCATTAAGATTTCGTGCATCCAACCATGAAAGCGCATGACAACCTCTGCTTCCCTCTGCGAAGGGCCTATCTTTTACTTTTATCTTCTACCCTTATGCAAGAGTCATGGTGATCTTCACCTTTCCTTTTTACATTTTATCCTTTGGCAAGCACATTGTGTTGGAAAGATCCTGATATATATATATATCCAATTGGATGTAAGTTAACATGAATTATTATTGTTGACATTACCCTTGAGGTAAAAGGTTGGGAGGCGAAACTATAAGCCCCTATCTTTCTCTGTGTCCGATTAAAACTCCGTAACCATAAGTATTGAGTGAGTGTTAGCAATTGTGAAAGACTTAATGATAGTTGAGTATGTGGACTTGCTGAAAAGCTCTTATATTGACTCTTTCCGATGTTATGATAAATTGCAATTGCTTCAATGACTGAGATTATAGTTTGTTGGTTCTCAATGAAGTTTCTGATTCATACTTTGCATTGTGAATAGATTATTACTTGAGCATAAGAAATCACATGACAAAATAGATTTATGTTGCTGTTATAAGAATGATCATGATGCCCTCATGTCTGTATTTTATTTTATCGACACCTCTATCTCTAAACATGTGCCGCTTGAGGACAAGCGAGGTCTAAGCTTGGGGGAGTTGATACGTCCATTTTGCATCATGCTTTTATATCAATATTTATTGCATTATGGGCTGTTTTTACACATTATGTCACAATACTTATGCCTACTCTCTCTTATTTTACAAGGTCTACATGAAGAGGGAGAATGCCAGCAGCTGGTGTTCTGGGATAGAAAAGGAGCAAATATTAGAGACCTATTCTGCACAACTCCAAAAGTCCTGAAACTTCACGGAAGTCATTTTTGGAGTTTATAAAAAATACTGAGCGAAGAAAATACCAGAGGGGGCCCACACCCTGGCCACGAGGGTGGGGGGCGCGCCCTACCCCCTGTGCGTGCCCCCTGCCTTGTGGGCCCCCTGGCAGGCCTCCAGTGCCCATCTTCTGCTATATGAAGTCTTTCGTCCGAGAAAAAAATCATAAGCAAGCTTACGGGAAGAAACTCCGCTGCCACGAGGCGGAACCTTGGCGGAACCAATCTAGTGCTCCGGCAGAGCTGTTCTGCCGGGGAAACTTCCCTCTGGGAGGGGGAAATCATCGCCATCATCATCACCAACGATCCTCTCTTCGGGAGGGGGTCAATCTCCATCAACATCTTCACCAGCACCATCTCCTCTCAAACCCTAGTTCATCTCTTGTATCCAATCTTTGTCCCAAAGCCTCAGATTGGTACCTGTGGGTTGCTAGTAGTGTTGATTACTCCTTATAGTTGATGGTAGTTGGTTTATTTGGTGGAAGATCATATGTTCAGATCCTTTATTCATATTAATACCCCTCTGATTATGAACATGAATATGATTTGTGAGTAGTTACGTTTGTTCCTGAGGACATGGGAGAAGTCTTGCTATAAGTAGTCATGTGAATTTGGTATTCGTTCGATATTTTGATGAGATGTATGTTGTCTTTCCTCTAGTGGTGTTATGTGAACGTCGACTACATGACACTTCACCATTGTTTGGGCCTAGAGGAAGGCATTGGGAAGTAATAAGTAGATGATGGGTTGCTAGAGTGACAGAAGCTTAAACCCTAGTTTATGAGTTGCTTCGTAAGGGGCTGATTTGGATCCATATGTTTCATGCTATGGTTAGGTTTACCTTAATACTTCTTTTGTAGTTGCGGATGCTTGCACTGTCTTGTGTGGGCGGTACTTGCTACTTTTGTTTGATAGTGAATCATGCGAACCCTCTCCGAGTTATGGAAACATATGTATCCTCACCAGCTTTTGATGTAATATATGGCATGCTTAGATGTAAGTTTGAATTGTTTATTATGTCAGCAGGGCTTGTTTGATGATTCTTGGTGTTAGTAGGCTAGCTACTGTGCGAGCTATAGTACTTGCAAAACACTCACCGACGAGAAACGTTGGGGCTGATGAGCTCGTGGTACGCTTATAGGTCTGATCCATCGTTGATCGGCAATAGCCCAAGCTCCTAAAATTGTAGGCTTAGCGATCGATCAAACAATAGTCGACACGGATACATTCAGGCCTCATTTGGTTCATAGGGTAGGAAAATCGTAGCAAAAGTACAGAGACGTACTTTTTTGAGAACACAAAATCATAGCAGTACAGAGACGTACTCCCTCCGTTCCAAAATAGATGACTCAACTTTGTACTACTAACTTTGAAATGGAGGGAGTACAAATCCTAGGCGGGCTAGTTTGGCCTAGTGGGTTTCAGTGATATGACGTGGTACAGTGTCGTTCAGTCTTCGCGTGTGGTAGCAGTATTGTAGGTACAGTAAGTTTTCTTGAAGAAGCGGAATTCAAAGAAGGCATGATGGTTCCTTCGTCCGTCCAACTTATAGTGGGAACGGTTGGGCATGCGTTACGACCGGGGTGGACCAGGATAATTTTGTGCATGGCAGGTGGACCAGGATGGTCGACGTCCCACATGTCGGCGAATGAAAGTATTATTTCCGATATAGAGGACGAGCAACGAGTATTCATTGTTTATTTTTGATGAAAGCTATTGTCTCCACTGTTATGACAGAGGAGTGTGAAACACGGCAGCCCAGTGAACTTAGCATGTGCACCACTCCCTCCTTCCTCATGTAATACTACCATAGTGTTGACTATAAGGTTGGCTATAAGGTTACAACTTTTTCTCACTTTCTCTCTATCTATTTCCCCTCAAATGTTTTTTACGTTTCTTTTTTAGACACAATTGTTTTTTATGCCTCTTTTTTTAGAATTAGTTTTTTATACCTAGGAGCATGTGTAGAGACGGGCTCTTGCAAAGCCCACTCCTTGACTTTGTCAATGCCTCTCTCTCCTCCACATAAGCGGGCTTATAGCCCAGTATTTTACTAGTACTACTTGCTATGAATGCGGGCAGCTGGCGTCTGAGGGGGGAGCGCGCGCGGGAGGGGGAGGGGTTTTTCGTGGGCCAGGGCGGTCAGAAGTGGGCTTGGAAGCGGTCCGAACAACCGCATTCCCACCTCACATTATCACCATATATTTCTTGGAGTCCATGCACGGCGGGCGGGCGATATCTTCTCCCTCCCCCATCTCTCTCTTCTCAGCCGACGCCCGCCGAGCGATTAGATTTCGGCTATCGACGGTTTATTCAATTGTAGTTCCACATGTCAGTGAAAATGCAAGACAACGTGTGTCCCCTCTGGTGAGCGGCGTGCGAGCCGGACTGTCGGGGGTGCGACGTGAACACGACACGTATGAGTCGTAAGTGTGCCACCTTTTCCTTTTTAACTTGCAAAGCATAACATTTTCGTGCGATCGATCGATAGAAATCCAGAACAAAATGACGAGGGCGGGGCTTTCCCACATGTTAGGCAGGCTAGTTTGAGTGATATGACGTGCTACAGTGCCGTCCACTTGCTCCATTTTTATGTAAGAAAGAGTCTACACTCTTACGTGGGAGGAGTGCGAAACATGGCGGATCTGATTTTGATCGAGGGATAACTGTTCCCTGCGAAATAATGGAGCACTGTTAGTGATGATAGCATGATAGTTAGGGCATCTCCAGCGCTGGCCCACAAATTTAAACCGGCATCTGTCCGAGGACACTGATGCCAGAGGATGCCATCCAATGCTTCCCGCATACCTTTCGACAACTATATGAACTAACCGGACAAAATTCGTGCAAACAAAGCAAATTTCAAATTAACCGGATGAAATTCATTGCATTTCGAAAACTTTTCCAATAAACTAGACGAAATTCATTACATATTTCACACAAAACCATACTAAAACCTACTATAAACCTAATCTAAACGATTGCCGGCGCCCGACCACCATGTCCGGCCATGAACCCCGAGAAAGCCAGCCATTGCCTTTGCCCCCTCCTCATCCGCCTCGATAACCTCCTCCTCCGGAGCACAAGGTTCTGAAGATTTCCGCCTCCACATCACCATCAAGCGGCTAATCGGCCGCCGATGTTTATCCCACCAAGCTTGGCGTCTACTGAGTGGAGGAGCGGTGGCCTTCCTGGGACCAGAGCGACGGTGACCTACCGTGTACTACTCTTCCTCGCTGCCGGCTGCGCCCGCGCACGCACGCCGGCTTCATGGTCGTGGCGGCGGAGGGAAGTCCGGGGGGGGGGGGAGCCAGCGATCTCCTTCGTCTGCTCCTGCGACAGTACATCCAAGAGAGCTTTGGAGCGCGCCCGGAGCGGAGCCGCCGATGTCCTTCGTCTGCTCCTGCGACAGTACGCCCAAGAGAGCTTTGGAGCGCCAGGATGCCATGGTTGGAGTGGTGCCGGCAGAAGGAAGGTACCGAAGGAGAATGAGTGTGGGTCTTTGGCTATGGCTGGGATCTAGGGCTCAAGTTAATATAGCGGACGAATGGCAATGAGCTGCGGCAGACGGATGGACGGCTGGCGCCGGAGTAGGTTCATCGGCAACCGTGTGTCATTAATGTGGGCGGCGGACGGAAGGATGGCCGTGGTGTCGTTAACGTGGAGTAGTCGCTTGCACCAGGATGCTACGCGGGTGGCGCTCTCTCGTCCGCCGCGCTGCTGTAATGCCGGCGCCAGTGAGAGGTCGCCTCGGGCGTGAATGCGGACGCTGCTTCAATGACTTAAGTGCAGGTGCAGTTGGGCCACTGGCATGTGGGCCCAATAGGCATCTGGACCGCATGTCAGTGACACACCAAGTGCACCTGAAGTTAAGTCCCGTGAATGCGGCATTGACGTTCTGGAGAGATGGTGACTGTTTCAGGCAGGACGCGTGCGCTGGCGATGGAAGGGGTTTCGGTAGGCCACGATGGTCAGACACTGGCGTGGTGGTAAAATGTGAACTCATGGATGACGAGCCTTTGAAGCGTATGCGGCACGTATTGACAACCAGGCATCCATGCAACCGCTCTTGCGCCAGCTAGCCTTCGACGACCACCATTAGACACCACACAACCATGCATAACTTACGAATAATGGACGAATTGATCAGACACACACTCGTGTGCAGTGGCACTATGATCGGTCGCTCATGATACATATATAGGTACCATAATACCCTCTCTAGCTAGGCTGTTTTATAGATTGTCGTTGTGATGGATGATATACATGAGCAAGGCGCCGAGTCACGAGTATGACCGTTGGTGTTGAGCCAGGTGAATACATGCTCGGTGTTCGCGGAGGCCTCCAGCAAACGTCTAAACAGTAATGTCAGGCACCGCCAGGGCGCGCAGGTGACGGGCTCGCCGTTTGTGTTGCACCATGAGCAGGACTTTGATTGAGAGGGCGATGTGCATGCATTAGCATGGTTGGACAGCGTGAGCGTGAGTGTCTACACGCGTACATGCTACCTGCCTCTATGGACGGTGTGCGCTAATGTGTGCATCACGTATAATATAAAAAAATCGGTTTGTGCATTTAACATAGAGTATTTCATTTTCATTTGGTTGACGAGTGTGCGTTGCAGCGATGAGTCCGTGGTATGATTCCTCACATACGCATAATTTTGGTTTTTATTTCTTTCTCCACTGACAGGTAGTCCTGCATAGATAGATAGATAAAGAACACGAGCTGATGAGGCGCAAGCGGACTGTTTGACTAGTCAACCAGACAAATACGGAGCTATACGTTGAGCCAGTGACCATATAATCACAATATCTCATATACAATGATCAAAGTGAGCTATCAAGACAAGTTTGATGACCGCCAATGCATTTTACTCGGTAATAAATGACAAGGATTGAAGGGGAATCCAAATTTCCTTCGTCTTTTGTCCTTGAGCTCTTGACAAAGCAATGCACTATACGGTTGTCCAGCCACTCCACCCCAGAGCTCTCACCAAGCGTCGTTCATGCCACCGCGCCGCACACTAATCGGTAAGGAAGCGATGGCATCCCGCCGCGCCGAGTTCCTCGCCGCCCACGACCGCACACAAAATGGTAGGGAAGCGATGGCATCCCGCCGTGCCGAGTTCATCGCCGCTCGCGACCTCACACCTACGTGGGCGGAATTTGAAGCTGCCAAGGCCGAATGGGCGGTAGAGCAAGAGGCGGCCAAAGCCGCACAGAGGGAGCGGAAAAGTCAGAAAGCACTCAAGAAAAGAGAGGCCCGCTGCCGCAAGAAAGAAGAGGACGCACGCGCTGCTGCGGAGAGGTCGGCGGAGATCCAAGCACGGTGGGGTGTCGCCGACAAAGCCGGGAAGGAGAACGACGGCGTCTGGCCAGCATGTGAGAAGTAGTAGTACTAGTAGTTTGTGTGTGTGTCTGTGTCGCCCGTACGTTTGTTTAATTAATTACGAGCATGTACCAATACTAGTTACTACTGTAGTTTTTAGAGCAAATTACCAGTACATTAGCCTAGACTCAATGGAAAAATTCCTATCCTATGCATCAAATGGCATCTCTTTCTCTATAGGAATTGAGATGCATGTCATCTCACTTCCTATGATTTTCATATTCCTATAAAATTCCTGTCCTATCAACCAAAGGAGGCCTCTGCTGGAGTAACTACTGTAGCTAGCAGTACTGCTTGTACAGTAGTTTTCTTCAAGAAGCGGAATTCAACGAAGTCATGATGGTTCCTTCGTCCGAGCAACTTCACAGTGGGAAAGGTTGGGCCTGTGATTTGATGGCTCATTAGTCATTATTACTGCGGCGCGACGACCGGGGTGACTCTCCCTTGGAGTTATGCGTGCATGGCAAGTGGACCAGGATGGTCGACGTCCCACATTTCGGCGAACGGAAATATCCTTTCCGAAATCGAGGAACAAGGAAACCGCGTGGTATAGTATCACTGCTGATTTATATTTATTTTTTATTTCTGATGAATGCTAGCGTTTCAACTCTTACGACGAAGGAGTGCCAAACACGGCACGTGCTGGATGTCCCACACGTCAGCGAAAGGAGTGGGACATGAACAACGTGGTAGAGCGTATCCACTTCTGGGTCGGAGACTACACATAGTAGTACTAGTGGTATGAACGATACAAAGTGCGACCCGGAGAGAAAGACATGTCTAGTTGGAAGGTCTCGTGGCATACACGTAAACAAATATAAAACCTAATATGTGCCTCCAATTAATATAGTAGTAGTAGAGTACTTAGGCACGTATTCCATAACATAACCGTGCATTGCACGTAAACATTTAGTGGTAGTAAGAGACAAATGCCTATATGCCATGCATGTTCATACTATTTGTGCCTTTCTACTTCACTTACTGTGCTACATTACTCAGGTTCGTACGTCCACTCCTGGGTACATGTTCGTCTCATAGTTCCAGTCCCACGTGTTCTTCATAGATGGAACGATCCATAACTGTGGGTAATGGGAGTCCACATCATCGCAGTTAGTGTGGCTCCCCATGATGGAGACTCATCCAAACTATGGCAAGCCTCGACGCGGAGCAGTCGCGTGCACCGGGAAGCGGCGCTCTCTCGGCCGTCGCGCTCCTTCAAAGCCGGCGCTAGTGAGAGGTCACCTCCGCTCTGGCCGGGGATTATTGCAACACTGACGCTCCGGGGCGACGCTGACCGTTTCACGCGGGAAGCGCGCGCCGACAAGGGAGGGGGGTTGGGTCGGCCAGGGCGGTCAGACGCGGGCGTGGTGGTGGTATTGGTTTTGAACCGTTTCAGGTGTAGTACCGGTAGTTTGCAAAACTACTCAATTATTGCAATCAGTTTCCTAAGAAATTGTGGTAAAAAACGTTACTCCACAGCCCGCTTCCCCTCTCCTTCCCCTTCCACCGCCCACGCACGTCCGCGGGAAGCGACCGGTCAACCCTTATATAGGAGTGCTAGCACAAAAAGATGCATGCATGAGCACTAAAATTTCCAGATTAAAGCGCCGCTCCGGCGGGAGTATGGCGTATGTCGTTACCTTCGGCCGGGCCATGGCTACAGGGCGACGGCGACCAGAGAAGAGGCGGCGGGAGGGGAATGAATGTAGCTACTGTTTGGGTTTGCTGTCCGGCTTAAACAAATGTGCACCATCACGTGTACCCGCGGGTGCACAAATTGTAACATACGTGTCTGCTTAAGGGGGCGTCACGTAACTGGTGTGTGTGTGAGATTCTGGGAGACAGAGTGCGTGTCTGCGACTCTACTCTTCGTACATGCACTCAACCTTTTGCATCGGGATATAAGTATAATGGTATTACACTTTAGCTAGTGATTTACGTGGCCATGTTAACGTGGTTGTGCAAAAAAATGTCACTTCCTGCTCGTGATTTGCGTTATATAATTACTAGCAAGATGCCCGTGCATTGCACAGAACATCAAGATGCATTCTTTTACAAAACACCTGTTGTGATTTACCCATGCAGGAGTAATCCCATGTGTAATAACTAATGATATCTCGAGAATTTTATCGGAAAAATGGTATCTCGAGAACTTCATCGAAAAAATGAAAGATGAGAGATAAGGTGAGGAGGAGTGGAGCGTGGTGGTGACTGGTGGTCGGACTGAGCAGAGGCATTGGGATGGACAGCACCGGCAGGCGGCAGCGGCCACCATGCTAGATTGTTCCAGAAACTTCCTTTTTTAATTGCTCAGCAATGAGGTTGTGGGAGATAAGGATGAACAAGGCAAGGCCTTATCTATAAATGTGGAGAGACGTGCGGGTATCTTTTGTAAAATTGTCATAGTTTGCTTTCTATCTGTCAGATATGGATCGAACAGTCTATATTACAAGATGGCAGGCACACCATCATCACCAACTCGGTTTTTTTTATAAGAGTAGAGATGATAAGTTTGCTAACTACTAAAGTAAAGTGGAATTTGTCCATGTTATACAAGTAAATTAAGGTGGTTGTTTATCATACGGGTAAGGTTGGATGAAGGGTGGTAGGAACAAATGCTCTGCCTAGAGCATGTGTGTGTGAGATGGAGTCTTAGTGTGTGTGTGTGGGGGGTGGGTGTGTGTGTGTGTGTGATGCGGAGTCCTCGGTGGCGAATGCAATTTAAGTGTGCGTGGCTTCATCGTAGAGAGGTGATGTGTATGGCAGAGGCCACCAACGAGGGGGTGCGAGAGAGAAAAGGCCTGTAGAGAGGGAACAGAAGGCGTGTGTGCGTGAGAGGAGTCGACATCGAGAGAACGTGTTTGTTCGAGAGACACCGAGGAAGACTACTATATATCGATGGTGCATGTAGGCGGGAATTAAACGAAGGGATGGTCTTATTGGTTTCGGGGATATAGGGCAAGAATGAGAGAGGGGGTAGCTAGAAGGAGATTGTTAAGTGTGGGTGTGTGTTTTACCCATCCAGGCGGAAGTTATGTGCACACAAGAAGAGAATGATTCGATGTGGCATTAGGGCTGAGGGTAATTAACTACGTATGGAGACATAGGAGACCTTGAACGTGCATGTGCGAGAGGTATACATGTATACATGGGATGTGTGTGTGTGTGTGCGCGCGCGCATGATCGAGATAAAAGAAAGAAAACATAAGTCATAAGATCAACGACATGGGAGAGACGGATCGATATGACAATATGCATGCATGTGAGAGTGCAAGGAAGAAGGCCCGATAATTTAGCATGTGTTCTTGTCTTTAAGAGATAGTGGCGTGGGCTGGAGCATGCATCTATGGCGAGCAGAGGGAGCGAGACACAACGATTGTGCAAAAGAGATCAACCTATAGATGCATGTATGGAGAGACATATATAGTGTGCGTGATAGGAAGCAAGAGTGCGCGCGAGAAAGAAATGTTGACGGAGAAACTACAGATAGATACAGAGATAGAGATACTAGCTAGAGGGACATCAACTAGTTTGAGTGTTGGAGATGACCGCCGGGTGGTTCAGAGGGTGAAGTTTTGTGTGTGTGAGAGAAAGATAAAAAGAGGGCACATGGTTGCATGTAGAGAGAAACATATATAGTGTGCGTGATAGGAAGCAAGAGTGAGGGCGAGAAAGAAGGTTGATGGAGAAACAGATAAATATAAAGATAAAGATGCTAGCTAGTGTGTGTTAGAGATAGGAGTCGAGTGGATCAGAAGGTTGAGTTATGTGTGTGGGTGTGAGAGAGATAAAGAGAGGGTGCATGTGAGTCACAATCACATACAAACAAATATCAGAGAGAAATGAGATCCCGAGAGACGGAGTTTTGTGTTTGCGAGAGAGAAAGATATTTCACAATGAGAGTGATAGCTAGAGAGACATATGAGGGAACACAAGATATCTCTAGGGAGAGAGAGTGTGTGTGAGTGACATACAAGAGAATGGTGGAGAGATATGAGACCCTGGGAGATAAAGTTTGTGTTTGTGTGTGAGAAAGAGATATTTAAGAGGAAGAGTCATAGCTTCTCATACCTAAGGAGCGAAAGACATCTCTGTGTGAGAGGGGGTGTGCGAGTGGCACACAGGGGAGACGAAGTTTGTGTTTGTGTGAGAGAAAGAGATTTCACATGGAGAATCATAGTTAGAGACACATAGTAGGGAGCGAGATATACTTAGAGAGAGATAGAGTGATGAAGGTCGAGGGAGAGAGTACCGTCAGTGTGTTACGAAGATAAAAGATCATTGTCGACATACAGGTAGCACGAGAGATACCCGAGAGACGATGAACGTGTATAGGTCTAGAGAGATACTCCTATATAAGCATGAGTGATAGCTATATGAGACGAATATCTGGATTAAAGGGGATTCAAATATTTAAACTAGAGATCACGACATCGATAATATCATAATGCAAATTGGTGTATCAAACATGCATATTCATTTGAATTTGGGGACACGTGTAATGTTATATAGTTTATCAATATTAGTGATCCATTGATTCTTTAATTAGAGACAATGCATGGTTTATATGCAATTAATGTCTAAACGGGATTACACTATATATTGCGTGTGTGAAACACATCATACATGTTTGAGAAGTAAAAAAACCGTATGAAACACACGTTAATTGGAGATAGTTAGCGAGGAATGCTTACATTGGATTTCAATATAAAGTGGTTTCAAATATTTGAAAATCCAAATTAACATGGATACAGCCTTATGAATCTGAGATAATGCCATTTGTAAACCATATTTATGTATAAAGGGTGTTGTGCTTTCGAAAGTATATATAAAAATGATGTATATAGAATTTTATTCCAATCGAAAATGGATCCTGCCCGAACAAAAATAGAATACAACTGGATTCGAATTGAGTTGGCACCGTAAACATGCACTCTTGCTCTGCAAAAATTTGAACGAAGCGGGGAAAGTCGCAATAACCGCCCGAAACCAAAAGCAGCGAGATGGAAATTACTGCCTATCCCTGACACGCAAAGCCTATCGGCTCGATTTCTATAGGTTTCGATAGGGGTAGGTTTGTAATTTCACTCAAACGTGACATAACCGCCTCTCCCCCGGATTCATACACGATGGGCGCCAAAACACAGTGTCTCCTTAGCCGAAATCGACTCCCTCCCCGATTCATACACGGTGGGCGCCAAAACAAACTCTCGTCGGCAAATATTCGGTGTATGCGAGATTACAGTCCTATCCCCAACCGACTAATATTGCTGTGATGTAGGAAATTTTAAACGGGGGCTAAGTTTATAAATTTCCTCGCATTTGAGACAAGCGCGCCCTGAAGACATGGTTCCCCCCTTCCTCTCTCCCTCCATTTCCCCATTCGTACTCCATGGGCACCAAAACACCCTGTCCACCCCAGCCACCTCCGTTCGCCACCCCATCCACCGCCCTCCTCCTCCACCATGTCGGAGCTGATACCCTGACACCGTCGTCCATTACAAGAGATCGACCTCTCTCATCCACAGCTTCGGACCGGGATCCTTGCATCCCGTCCTCTCGCTTCATCCCCGCCGTCGTCCACATTGCCGGTGCCGGTCCTATGACCATCTCGTCCATTGCGCCCTGCCGCCACCGTCTACCCTCCTAGATCTTCTTCCATGCCGCTGACAGCCATCGCTACCGCAGCACCGTCAAATTCTCAGCAGATGCATATAAGGCGCTGCACCAGAGGCGGTACTCTTTCGTATCTGCTCAACTTATTTATTGCAGCAAGAAAATAGATCGCCACTGCTTTACTCTGATTTCTTGTCCATCACTTACTTGTTAGTTGAAAGCAAACATTGGTTGCGAAGTTGCCTTTGTTCGGTTTGCACCTTCAGATCCGCCATGGCACGCTCAACACTATACTCACAATGCTTATGGTTTTCCCCTTTTATATTCCACACTAGTTAAATGACAGTAGACTAAATTTCAAAATTGGGTCAGTCAATTTTTGAGAGCTCGCCGGAGTTCGCCGGTGCGAAGGAAGGGGCTCGGGTGGGGACGGTGGTAGTGGGGGCGGTGGTGGGGCCTCGCCGAACAAAGAAAACTCAACATGGGTGGGGCCAGGGGTGGGGGTGGCGGAGGAACACATGGTGGGGGCGGTTCAGGGGAGGGTGGGTGGGTCGGGGCTGGTGGTTCGTGTTGGGGAACGTAGTAATTTCAAAAAAATTCCTACGCACACGCAAGATCATGGTGATGCATACCAACGAGAGGGGAGAGTGTTGTCCACGTACCCTCGTAGACCGAAAGCGGAAGTGTTAGCACAACGCGGTTGATATAGTCGTATGTCTTCACGATCCGACCGATCAAGTACCGAACGCACGGCACCTCCGAGTTCAGCACACGTTCAGCCCGATGACGTCCCTCGAACTCTGATCCAGCCGAGTGTTGAGGGAGAGTTTTGTCAGCACGATGGCGTGGTGACGATGATGATGTTCTACCAACGCAGGGCTTCACCTAAGCACCGCTACAGTATTATCGAGGTGGACTATGGTGGAGGGGGGGCACCGCACACGGCTAAAAGATCAAACGATCAATTATTGTGTCCTTGGGGTGCCCCCCTGCCGCCATATATAAAGGAGCAAGGGGGGGAGGTGCGGCCGGCCAGGGAGGAGGCGCGCCAGGAGGAGTCCTACTCCCACCGGGAGTAGGACTCCCTCCCTTCCTTGTTGGAATAGGAGAAGGGGGAAAGAGGTGGAGGAGAGGAAGGAAAGGGGGGGGGGTGCCGCCCCCCTCTCCTTGTCCTATTCGGACTAGGGGGAGGGGCGCGCGGCCCTTGCCCTGGCCGCCTCTCCTCATCTCCACTAAGGCCCACTATGGCCCATTAACCCCTGGGGGGTTCCGGTAACCCCTCCGGTACTCCGGTAAAATCCCGATTTCACCCGGAACACTTCCGATATCCAAATATAGGCTTCCAATATATCAATCTTCATGTCTCGACCATTTTGAGACTCCTCGTCATGTCCGTGATCACATCCGGGACTCCGAACAACCTTCGGTACATCAAAACATATAAACTCATAATATAACTGTCATCGAAACGTTAAGCGTGCGGACCCTACGGGTTCGAGAACTATGTAGACATGACCGAGACAGGTCTCCAGTCAGTAACCAATAGCGGAACCTGGATGCTCATATTGGCTCCCACATATTCTACGAAGATCTTTATGTACGTTGTTCCCTTTGTCATCGGTATGTTACTTGCCCGAGATTCGATCGTCGGTATCTCAATACCTGGTTCAATCTCGTTACCGGCAAGTCTCTTTACTCGTTCCATAATACATCATCCCACAACTAATTCATTAGTTGCAATGCTTGCAAGGCTTAAGTGATGTGCATTACCGAGTGGGCCCAGAGATACCTCTCCGACAATCAGAGTGACAAATCCTAATCTCGAAATACGCCAACCCAACAAGCACCTTCGGAGACACCTGTAGAGCACCTTTACAATCACCCAGTTACGTTGTGACATTTGGTAGCACACAAAGTGTTCCTCCGGTAAACGGGAGTTGCATAATCTCATAGTCATAGGAACATGTATAAGTCATGAAGAAAGCAATAGCAACATACTAAACGATCGTGTGCTAAGCTAACGGAATGGGTCAAGTCAATCACATCATTCTCCTAATGATATGATCCCGTTAATCAAATCACAACTCATGTCTATGGCTAGGAAACATAACCATCTTTGATCAACGAGCTAGTCAAGTAGAGGCATACTAGTGACACTCTGTTTGTCTATGTATTCACACATGTATCATGTTTTTGGTTAAGACAATTCTAGCATGAATAATAAACATTTATCATGATATAAGGAAATAAATAATAACTTTATTATTGCCTCTAGGGCATATTTCCTTCAGTCTCCCACTTGCACTAGAGTCAATAATCTAGTTCACATCGCCATGTGATTTAACATCAATAGGTCACATCTTTATGTGGTTAACACCCATAGTTCACATCGATATGTGACCAGCACCCAAAGGGTTTACTAGAGTCAGTAATCTAGTTCACATCGCTATGTGATTAACACCCAAAGAGTACTAAGGTTTGATCATGTTTTGCTTGTGAGATAATTTTAGTCAACGAGTCTGTCACATTCAGATCCGCAAGTATTTTGGAAATTCTATGTCTACAATGCTCTGCACGGAGCTACTCTAGATAATAGCTCCCACTTTCAATATGTATCCAGATTGAGACTTAGAGTCATCTGGATCAGTGTCAAAAACTTGCATCGACGTAACCCTTTACGACGAACCTTTTTTCACCTCCATAATCGAGAAACATATCCTTATTCCACTAAGGATAATTTTGATCGCTGTCCAGTGATCTACTCCTAGATCACTATTGTACTCCCTTGCCAAACTCAGTGGTAGGGTATACAATAGATGTGGTACACAGCATGGCATACTTTGTAGAACCTATGGCATAGGGAATGACTTTCATTCTCTTTCTATCTTCTGCCGTGGTCGGGCTTTGAGTCTTACTCAATTTCACACCTTGTAACACAGGCAAGAACTCTTTCTTTGACTGTTCCATTTTGAACTACTTCAAAATCTTGTTAAGGTATGTACTCATTGAAAAAACTTATCAAGCGTCTTGATCTATCTCTATAGATCTTGATGCTCAATATGTAAGCAGCTTCACCGAGGTCTTTCTTTGAAAAACTCCTTTCAAACACTCCTTTATGCTTTGCAGAATAATTCTACATTATTTCCGATCAACAATATGTCATTCACATATACTTATCAGAAATGCTGTAGTGCTCCCCCTCACTTTCTTGTAAATACAGGCTTCACCGCAAGTCTGTATAAAACTATATCCTTTGATCAACTTATCAAAGCGTATATTCCAACTCCGAGATGCTTGCACCAGTCCATAGATGGATCGCTGGAGCTTGCATATTTTTTAGCACCTTTAGGATTGACAAAACCTTCTGGTTGCATCATATACAACTCTTCTTTAATAAATCCATTAAGGAATACAATTTTGTTTATCCATTTGCCAGATTTCATAAAATGCGGCAATTGCTAACATGATCCGGACAGACTTAAGCATAGATACGAGTGAGAAACTCTCATCGTAGTCAACACCTTGAACTTGTCAAAAACCTTTTTGCGACAATTCTATCTTTGTAGATAGTAACACTACTATCAGCGTCCGTCTTCCTCTTGAAGATCCATTTAATCTCAATGGCTCGCCGATCATTGGCAAGTCAATCAAAGTCCATACTTTGTTCTCATACATGGATCTCATCTCAGATTTCATGGCCTCAAGCCATTTCGCGGAATCTGGGCTCATCATTGCTTCCTCATAGTTCATAGGTTCGTCATGGTCAAGTAACATGACCTCCAGAACAGGATTACCGTACCACTCTGGTGTGGATCTCACTCTGGTTTACCTACGAGGTTCGGTAGTAACTTGATCTGAAGTTACTTGATCATCATCATTAGCTTCCTCACTAATTGGTGTAGGAGTCACATGAACAAATTTCTGTGATGAACTACTTTCCAATAAAGGAGCATGTACAGTTACCTGATCAAGTTCTACTTTCCTCCCACTCACTTCTTTCAAGAGAAACTCCTTCTCTAGAAAGGATCCATTCTCAACAATGAATATCTTGCCTTCGGATCTGTGATAGAAGGTGTACCCAATTGTCTCCTTTGGGTATCCTATGAAGACACATTTCTCCGATTTGGGTTTGAGCTTATCAGGATGAAACTTTTTCTTATAAGCATCGCAACCCCAAACTTTAAGAAACGACAACTTTGGTTTCTTGCCAAACCACAGTTCATACGGTGTCGTCTCAAACGGATTTAGATGGTGCCCTTTTTTTACGTGAATGCAGCTGTCTCTGATGCATAACCCCAAAACTGTAGTGGTAAATCGGTAAGAAACATCATAGATTGCACTATATCCAATAAAGTACGGTTATGACGTTCGGACACACCATTATGCTATGGTGTTCCAGGTGGCACGAATTTGTGAAACTATTCCACATTGTTTTAATTGAAGACCAAACTCGTAACTCAAATATTTGTCTCCGCGATTAGATCGTAGAAACCTTATTTTCTTGTCACGATGATTTTCCACTTCACTCTGAAATTCTTTGAACTTTTCAAATGTTTCAAACTTATGTTTCATCAAGTAGATATACCCATATCTGCTCAAATCATCTGTGAAGGTCAGAAAATAACGATACCCGCCGCAAGCCTCAACACTCATCGGATCGCATACATCAGTATGTATTATTTCCAATAAGTCAGTTGCTCGCTCCATTGTTCCGGAGAACGGAGTCTTAGTCATCTTGCCCATAAGGCATGGTTCGCAAGCATCAAGTGATTCATAATCAAGTGGTTCCAAAAGCCCATCAGCATGGAGTTTCTTCATGCGCTTTACACCAATATGACCTAAATGGCAGTGCCACAAATAAGTTGCACTATCATTATTAACTTTGCATCTTTTGGCTTCAATATTATGAATATGTGTATCACTACGATCGAGATCCAACGAACCGTTTTCATTGGGTGTGTAACCATATAAGGTTTTATTCATTTAAACAGAACAAACATTATTCTCTTAATTAAATGAATAACCGTATTGCAATAAACATGATCAAATCATATTCATGCTCAACGCAAACACCAAATAACACTTATTTAGGTTCAACACTAATCCCGAAAGTATAGGGAGTGTGTGATGATGATCATATCAATCTTGGAACCACTTCCAATACACATCGTCACTTCATCCTTAACTAGTTTCTGTTCATTATGCAACTCCCGTTTCGAGTTACTACTCTTTAGCAACTAAACCAGTATCAAATACCAAGGGGTTGCTACGAACACTAGTAAAATACACATCAATAATCTGTATATCAAATATACCTTTGTTCACTTTGC
Source organism: Triticum aestivum (assembly GCF_018294505.1). Classification (NCBI taxonomy): domain Eukaryota; kingdom Viridiplantae; phylum Streptophyta; class Magnoliopsida; order Poales; family Poaceae; genus Triticum; species Triticum aestivum. The sequence continues at coordinate 428,484,897 of NC_057802.1, forward strand.
CATCCTTCTTATCCACCAAATACTTGGGGCAGTTCCGCTTCCAGTGACCAGTCCCTTTGTAGTAGAAGCACTTAGTCTCAGGCTTAGGTCCAGACTTGGGCTTCTTCACTTGAGCAACAACTTGCTTGCCGTTCTTCTTGAAGTTCCCCTTCTATCCCTTTGCCATTTTCTTGAAACTAGTGGTCTTGTTAACCATCAACACTTGATGCTCTTTCTTGATTTCTACCTTCGTCGATTCCAGCATCGCGAAGAGCTCGGGAATTACTTTCGTCATCCCTTGCATACTATAGTTCATCACGAAGTTCTACTAACTTGGTGATGGTGACTACAGAATTCTGTCAATCACTATTTTATCTGGAAGATTAACTCCCACTTGATTCAAGCGATTGTAGTACCCAGACAATCTGAGCACATGCTCACTGCTTGAGCTATTCTCCTCCATCTTTTAGCTATAGAACTTGTTGGAGACTTCATATCTCTCAACTCGGGTATTTGCTTGAAATATTAACTTCAACTCCTGGAACATCTCATATGGTCCATGACATTCAAAACGTCTTTGAAGTCCCGATTCTAAGCCGTTAAGCATGGTGCACTAAACTATCAAGTAGTCATCATATTGAGCTAGCCAAACGTTCATAACGTCTGCATCTGCTCCTGCAATAGGTCTGTCACCTAGCGGTGCATCAAGGACATAATTCTTCTGTGCAGCAATGAGGATAATCCTCAGATCACGGATCCAATCCACATCATTGCTACTAACATCTTTCAACATAATTTCTCTCTAGGAACATATCAAAATAAACATAGGGAAGCAACAACGCGAGATATTGATCTACAACATAATTTGCAAAATACTATTAGGACTAAGTTCATGATAAATTTAAGTTCAATCAATCATATTACTTAAGAACTCCCACTTAGATAGACATCCCTCTAATCTTCTAAGTGATCACGTGATCAATGTCAACTAAACCATGTCCGATCATCACGTGAGATGGAGTAGTTTCAATGGTGAACATCACTATGTTGATCATATCTACTATATGATTCATGCTCGACCTTTCGGTCTCAGTGTTTTGAGGCCATATCGGTTATATGCTAGGCTCGTCAAGTTTAACCTGAGTATTCCGCGTGTGCAACTGTTTTGCACCCGTTGTATTTGAACGTAGAGCCTATCACACCCGATCATCACGTGGTGTCTCGGCATGAAGAACTTTTGCAATGGTGCATACTCAGGGAGAACACTTATACTTTGATAATTTAGTGAGGGATCATCTTATAATGCTACCGTCAATCAAATCAAGATGAGATGCATAAAAGATAAACATCACATGCAATCAATATAAGTGATATGATATGGCCATCATCATCATCTTGTGCTTGTGATCTCCATCTCCGAAGCACCGTCATGATCACCATCGTCACCGGCGCGACACCTTGATATTTATCGTAGCATCGTTGTCGTCTCGCCAATCTTATGCTTCTACGACTATCGCTACCGCTTAGTAATAAAGTAAAGCATTACAGGGCGATTGCATTGCATACAATAAAGCGACAACCATATGGCTCCTGCCAGTTGCCGATCATGGTGATGCATAGCAACGAAAGGGGAGAGTGTTGTCCACGTACCCTCGTAGACCGAAAGCGGAAGCCTTAGCACAACACGGTTGATGTAGTCGTATGTCTTCACGATCCGACCGATCAAGTACCAACCGCACGACACCTCCGAGTTCAGCACACGTTCAGCCCGATGACGTTCCTCGAACTCCGATCCCACCGAGTGTTGAGGAAGAGTTTTGTCACACGACGGCATGGTGACGATGATGATGTTGTAGCGACGCAGGGCTTCGCCCAAGCACCGCTACAGTATTATCGAGGTGGACTATGGTGGAGGGGGGCACCGCACATGGCTAAAAGATCAAACGATCAATTGTTGTGTCCTTGGGGTGCCCCCTGCCCCCGTATATAAAGGAGCAAGGGGGAGGTGCGGCCGGCCAGGGAGGAGGCGCGCCAGGAGGAGTCCTACTCCCACCGAGAGTAGGACTCCCTCCCTTCCTTGTTGGAATAGGAGAAGGGGGAAAGAGGTGGAGGAGAGGAAGGAAAGGGGGGCGCCGCCCCCCTCTCCTTGTCCTATTCGGACTAGGGGGGAGGGGTGCACGGCCCTTGCCCTGGCCGCCTCTCCTCATCTCCACTAAGGCCCACTATGGCCCATTAACCCCCGGGGGGTTCCGGTAACCCCTCCGGTACTCCGGTAAAATCCCGATTTCACCTGGAACACTTCCGATATCCAAATATAGGCTTCCAATATATCAATCTTCATGTCTCGACCATTTCGAGACTCCTCGTCATGTCTGTGATCACATCCGGGACTCCGAACAATCTTTGGTACATCAAAACATATAAACTCATAATATAACTGTCATCGAAACGTTAAGCGTGCGGACCCTACGGGTTCGAGAACTATGTCGACATTGCCGAGACACGTCTCCGGTCAATAACCAATAGCGGAACCTGGATGTTCATATTGGCTCCCACATATTCTATGAAGATCTTTATCGGTCAGACCGCATAACAACATACGTTGTTCCCTTTGTCATCGGTATGTTACTTGCCCGAGATTCGATCGTCGGTATCTCAATACCTGGTTCAATCTCGTTACCGGCAAGTCTCTTTACTCGTTCCATAATACATCATCCACAACTAATTCATTAGTTGCAATGCTTGCAAGGCTTAAGTGATGTGCATTACCGAGCGGGCCCAGAGATACCTCTCCGACAATCGGAGTGACAAATCCTAATCTCGAAATACGCCAACCCAACAAGTACCTTCAGAGACACCTGTAGAGCACCTTTATAATCACCCAGTTACATTGTGACGTTTGGTAGCACACAAAGTGTTCCTCCGGTAAACGGGAGTTGCATAATCTCATAGTCATAGGAACATGTATAAGTCATGAAGAAAGCAATAGCAACATACTAAACGATCGTGTGCTAAGCTAACGGAATGGGTCAAGTCAATCACATCATTCTCCTAATGATATGATCCCGTTAATCAAATGACAACTCATGTCTATGGCTAGGAAACATAACCATCTTTGATCAACGGCTAGTCAAGTAGAGGCATACTAGTGACACTCTGTTTGTCTATGTATTCACACATGTATCATGTTTTCGGTTAATACAACTCTAGCATGAGTAATAAACATTTATCATGATATAAGGAAATAAATAATAACTTTATTATTGCCTCTAGGGCATATTTCCTTCAGTTCGGCCAGTGGCCCTTGCGGTGTTCTGTATGGGAAGAATCAGAGACGAGGAAGAAGAAGGGTTAGGAGAGGTAGGATATTCATCCAACCGCCTGAAATGGTCGACTGGCCCAAATGACAAAAGTCACGCGACTTGCATGTAGACATGCCTTTATATTTGGTACCATCATCATAGCTGCTTAGCACTGCTCCTGAATCCATCAAGCTAAACAACGTGCCACTCATAATTCCAAACTTGTTGCTCAAATACGAATCTGATATGATGCTGATATTACTAAAATAGATAACATTTAATTGGTCAGCTAATGTTCCTACTTTACTTTTGTTGAGGATATAGACCTTAGAGTCACCCGCCAGGAGGGGCCGGGTTACTCGTATGGTCGTTGCCAGAAGCCCGGAGCCAAGCTTGAAGACGATGGGCCAGAGATGGGCTAAGACCCGGATACGGCTTAAAGCCCATAGTTACAATCATTATTATGGTAGAACTTGTAGTGTAAGGCAAGTATGATTGAGAGTCCGAGCCGGACACTCTTATGAGCCGTCCGGGACTCTAAGGGCTGCTGGGGGTAGCCTCCCTATATAAAGGGATGACCCGGCAGCGGTTTAGGGACAACAACAATCTCATCGAGAGCCGGGCATAGCTGTTCAGCTCCCTGGTGATCGTAACCCTAATCAATACCACCTCAAACTGGACATAGGCTTTTACCTTCACCGTAAGGGGCCGAACCAGTATAAACCCTCGTGTTCCTTGTCCCGTATTAACCCCTTCAAGCTTCCTAGTTGCGATGGCTCCACGATTAAGTCCTAGCTCGAGGACATCTGCCGTGACAATTCCACGACAGTTGGCGCCCACCGTGGGGCCAGCGCACGGTGGATTTGAGTTCTTGAAGGGCAGCTTCGAAGGGCTCAAGGGATACGCTGTGGGCCGGATGACCAAGAGTCGTCGCGGCAAGCTCTACATCGACGATGCAAACTGGGGCCCCGACGCCGGCTCAATTGAGTACGGGTACCGGGTCCCCTTCGGCGGAATTCATGTTTTCATTGGCAAGATTGGTGAGCCGGGCCCTGAGCCGGGTCTCTGCGCTGATCTCATCGAGACGGCTCAGCTTGCGCGACCCGCCCAGGCCCGGCCTGCCTTAAGGCATGTTTTTGTGGGGTGCATCCATGGAGGACTCTCCGATCAATCTGGATCTGGTGATGAGACGGCCTCCGGCTCTGACGGCGAGTTGGCCACCGATGAGTCAAACTCGTTGTACCAACTTCAAGATGGCAGGCTCATGGGTTGTTCCGATGGTGACAGTATTCCGGACCTTTTTGAGCCACCAAGTCAGGTTGGAGTTTTTATGGCTGGTGCGCAGCCTGTTCAGAACCCCGCTGCTGGAGCGGGAAACCCGGTGCCTTCTCCGGCTCAGGTGCTAATGGATCTCACGGACAAGATGACGGCCCTGTTAACCGCCACGGTTGACCCGGCGGATCCAGCTCAGCATGATGCGGAGGTGGCACAGTTAAAATTGGATCTGATAAAAGCTAAAGAGGATCTTGCAGCGGAAGGGATCAGGCTGGCTGCGGAGCGGGCGGCTCTCGATGCCCAGACTCAGCTGATTCAGGCGCAGTCCTTCCAACTCACGATGGATCAGAACGCGGCCAATGAGGTCATGAGAAGGAGGCATCAAAAGGCCCAGTCTCGACTCTCACTGGTTTACGATCCACGCAACCTCTTCAACACGCCAGGTGCAGGGTCTAGTAACCCGCCAGGGGTCATAGCGCCCGGGTCTGGACCCCTTATTCAGCCACGAGTGATGGGGCCTCCCCAGGTGCCCCCTGCTCCGCCTCAGTATGTGCCAATACCCCCGGGTCATTATAATAACCCGCTGGAGAACATGGTCACTGCGGCAGCACGGCTGGCGGCTCTCCCAGTTGACGGCGACTCTCCGACGGCTATTGAAACCCGCCGGGTCAGGGAACTCCTGCAGACGGCACTGGCACAGCAGGAGGCGTACTCCTACAGCCGGGATAGGATCCACTCGACCCCTCGTCCGGGGCAGAGCCCGAGTTACAGCCGGCACATGGTCTCAGCAACCGGCTCGAGTAACGTCCGACGCCATGACCCGCCCCCTGGACATGGTCCGGCTCATAATGGAGCCTTTTATGCAGCAGAGCAGGACAAAGAGCGGCAAGAGGCGGAGCAAGTGCCTCAATTGACGGCTTACCAGACCCCCCCGGCTTATCCGACGACTTCCGTTGATGTGGGTATCCCTACCAGGACCAGGGGTGTCGCTTGTTTGGTGCCAGCTATCCGTAATGAACGTCTACCTAAGGACTTCAAGGGCCCTAGGAAGGTGCCTAACTACACAGCTGACTTACAGCCTGCAGCCTGGATCGAGAGTTATGAGATGGCCATGGAGCTACCGGAGGTCAGTGAGGCAGCCATGGCTAAGTACTTCACCATGATGTTGGATGGGACTGCCCGCACTTGGTTGAAAGGGCTACCACCGAACTCCATCGGATCTTGGGCTGAGCTGGAAGCCCGGTTCATCCAAAACTTCAAGGATACCTGTAGGTAGTCTATGTCAATTGTGGATTTGACTAACTGTAAGCAGCAGGAGGGTGAATCCACGACTCATTGGGTTCGCCGGGTCAAGGAGATCATACATTCATCAGATAAGATGGATGCCGGCTCTGCAGTCTTAATGTTGGAACAGAATTGTCGCTTCGTGCCTCTGAAGATGAAACTCGGGCGGCTTAAGCGCGACTGCAGTGACATGGGCACGCTAATGGCGGCTCTTGTCAAGTACGCCGATTCTGATGGTACCAAGGATCCCCCTTCAGATGATGAAAGGGCAGGGAAGGGAAAGAAGAATGGCAATGGCAAGGGTCCCCAGCATAACCCGGGGAACCAAGGAGGAGGCAAGCGCAAGGCCGATGGCAGCCTAGAGTTTGTAGCCAACGCCAGCTCACAAGGTAATAACCAGCGACGCAAGGGGAGACCCCCTCCCCGCGGCGGCGGGTCAGGTCCGACGCTGGAGCAGCTGTTGAATGAACCTTGTCCAAGGCATGGCTCTAGAGAGAAGCCAGCGACTCATCTATGGAAGGATTGTGCAATCATGAAAGCCTTTAAAAACTACAATGGCCCGGGCGGCGGCTCAGGCGCCGGCGGCTTTCATGGCCCGGGGGGCGGCTCAAATTCTGGTCCTCAGAGTGGTCAAGGGGGCTTTAATCAACAGTCTGGCCAGGGTCATCAACAGCAGCAGGGGAGTTATCAGACCAATCCAAAGCAGCTTAGCGGTGGACAGTATCATGTGTTTACCACTAGTTTGTGCAAGCGAGATCAGAAGCTTCACAAGAGGGCTGTGAATGCGGTTGAGCCGGCGGTCCCACGCTACTTGCGGTGGTCTGAGCAGCCTATAGTGTGGAGTAGGGAGGATCACCCTCCCCGGGTGGATAACCCGGGACACTTGGCCTTAGTGGTGGCTCCTCAAGTGGGAGGATATAAGTTCACAAAGGTGCTCATGGATGGAGGCAGCAGCATCAACATCCTCTATTATGAGACCTTTCGCCGTATGGGGTTGGTTGATAAGAACCTCAGCCAGTCAAACACCATCTTCCATGGTGTAGTACCTGGTAAGTCGGCTTATCCAGTTGGCAAGATCAAATTGGAAGTGGCCTTTGGTGATGAGAACAACTACAGGGTGGAGAAATTGACCTTTGAGGTGGTCAAGATAAGAAGTCCATACCACGCTATATTTGGACGGCCGGCTTACGCCAAGTTCATGGCACGGCCGTGTTATGTGTACTTACAGCTCAAAATGCCGGGTCACAATGGGGCTATTACGGTTCACGGCAGCCGGAAAGTGGCTCTGGAGTGTGAGGAAGGCGACGCGGCTTATGCAGAATCTGTGTGTGCTACAGAGGAGTTGAAGTTTTACAAGGACAATGTTGACCCAACAGATATGACCTCTCTGAAGAAGCCAACCACAGAACAAGAGCCGGCAATGAAATTTAAGTCAGCTGATGAGACTAAGCTTGTTGATTTTGTTCCAGGTGACTCATCTCAGCAGTTTAGCATCTGTGCAAATCTGGATCCAAAATAGGAAAGCGCGCTCATCGAGTTCATCCGTGAGAATAGGGACATCTTCACGTGGAAACCTTCTGACATGCCAGGTGTACCTAGAGAACTCGCTGAGCATACTCTCAATGTTGATCCGAAGTTTAAGCCGGTCAGACAGTTCCTTCGGCGGTTTAATGAGGAAAGGCGGAAAGCTATTGGTGAAGAAGTAGCCCGGCTCTTGGCGGCCGGGTTTATCGTTGAAGTTTTTCACCCAGAGTGGTTGGCTAACCCGGTGCTCGTACTCAAGAAGAACGACACCTGGCGGATGTGTGTGGACTACACGGACTTGAACAAGGCGTGTCCGGCTGATCCTTTTGCCCTCCCCCGTATTGATCAAATCATTGATGCTACGGCAGGTTGTGCACGTTTAAGCTTCTTGGATGCTTATTCTGGTTATCATCAGATCAAGATGGCAGTTAAGGACCAGGAGAAGACGGCGTTCATCACACCCTTTGGAGCCTTCTGCTATGTGTCTATGCCCTTTGGACTCAAGTGTGCACAGGCGACTTACCAGCGTTGTGTGCAGAACTGTCTTCATAAACAGATCGGACGCAATGTTCACGCTTACGTGGACGATATTGTGGTTAAATCCATCAAAGAGGAAACCCTGATAGATGATTTAAGGGAAACCTTTGATAATCTCCGGGTCTATAAGATGATGCTTAACCCGGCCAAGTGTGTCTTTGGTGTTCCTGCAGGAAAACTCTTGGGCTTCTTGGTTTCTGACAGAGGCATTGAGGCTAACCCGGAGAAGATCAAGGCCATCACCTCCCTGGCTAAGCCGGCGTGTATAAATGACATTCAGCGCTTGGCGGGTCGCATCGCTGCGTTAAGCCGGTTTATAAGCCGTTTGGGTGAGAAGGCCATGCCCTTATATCAGTTGATGAAGAAAACTGATAACTTTGTCCGGAATGATGCAGCTAATACCGCCTTTGAGGATTTGAAGAAGCAGCTGGCAGAGCCCCCAGTCCTTGCTGCTCCGATTGATAAGGAGCCCTTACTACTGTATGTGGCGGCAAACGCACGAGCCGTCAGTGTGGCTATTATGGTGGAGCGCAAGGAGGAGGGTAAGGAGCATCCGGTCCAGCGGCCGGTTTATTATGTCAGCGAAGTGCTCATTGAGTCCAAGCAGCGGTACCCGCATTGGCAGAAGCTGGTATATGGTGTGTTCATGGCAAGCCGGAAACTTAAGCATTATTTTCAGGGTCATCCCATCACTGTGGTCAGCTCTGCCCCCCTTGGCGATATCATTCAAAACAGAGAGGCCACAGGGAGAATTGCTAAGTGGGCTATAGAACTTGGACCTCATGGTCTCAAATATGTGCCACGCACTGCTGTTAAATCTCAGGCCTTGGTGGATTTCATCAATGATTGGACAGAGTCACAAGTACCCGAGCAAAAGCCGGATAACACATATTGGACCATTCACTTTGATGGGTCCAGGCAGTTGGAGGCCTCGGGGGCTGGCGTTGTATTGGCTTCCCCTAAGGGTGACAAGTTCCATTATGTGCTACAGTTGATGTTCCCTTGCACTAACAATGCGGCTGAGTACGAGGCTTTGCTCCACGGCCTTCGGATGGCTAAGGAGATGAGCTTGAGCCGGGTAAGGTGCTTTGGTGACTCAGACTTGGTAGCTCAACAAGTATCAGGCAAGTGGGATTCTAAGGATCCTCTCATGGCGGCTTATCGCCGCGAGGTTGATGCCATTGCTGGGCACTTTCAGGGCTACCAAGTGGAGCACATTGATCGCAGGAAGAACGAGGCGGCTGATGCTCTAAGCCGGTTGGGCTCTCAGCGAAAGCCGGTGCCGCCTAACACTTTCCTGGATGTCCTGTATAACCCTTCAGTTAAGTTGCCTACAGAGGAAGACTTGGCTATCCCTGACCCGGAGGCACGACTGGTGGCGGCTCTTCATGTCATACCAGACTGGACAATGCCATAACTGGCTTATATAACCCGGGGAGAGTTGCCTGAGGATGAAACTTTGGCCAGGCAAATAACCCGGCGGGCTAAGTCAATGATCGTTATCGATGGCGAGTTGCATCATCGCAGTGTTACAGGGGCATTTCAGCGTTGTGTCTCCCCTGAGGAAGGTCAAGAGATCTTGCGTGAGATCCATGAAGGGGATTGTGGCCATCATGCCGGCTCAAAATCCCTTGTGGCCAAGGCTTTCCGTCATGGTTTTTATTGGTTGACGGCTCATGCTGATGCAGAGGACTTGGTTAGTAAATGTGATGGTTGCCAAAGGTTCTCACGACGGGCTCACGTGCCGGCTCAGGAGCTGAGGATGATCCCAACACTTGGCCCTTTGCGGTCTGGGGGCTTGATATGGTTGGGCCTTTTAAAAGGTCCAAGGATAAGAAGACCCACCTCTTGGTGGCAGTTGATAAATTCACAAAGTGGGTGGAAGCTGAGCCAGTTAGCAAGTGCGATGCAGCCACGGCGGTTCAATTTATGAAAAATGTGATTTTCTGCTTTGGTTTTCCGCACAGCATTATAACTGACAATGGCACCAATCTTTCCAAAGGCGCCATGGAAGAGTTTTGTCAACAAGAGCATATCCGACTTGATGTTTCCTCAGTGGCTCATCCTCAATCCAATGGTCAAGCTGAGAGAGCTAATCAGGAGATTCTGAAGGGCATCAAGCCTCGGCTTTTGGTCCCTTTGCAGCGGACGCCGGGTTGTTGGGTGGAGGAGTTGCCCTCCGTCTTATGGAGTATCAACACTACTCCTAACAGGTCTACACGCTTCACGCCTTTCTTCATGGTTTATGGAGCGGAAGCAGTCCTTCCTAGTGACATCCGTCACGACTCACCTCGCGTGGCGGCTTACGTTGAGATGGATAATGAACAGGCGCGTCAAGATGCTCTTGACTTGTTGGACGAACAGCGTGATGTGGCAGCAGGTCGTTCAGCGATTTACCAACAAGACCTGCGCCATTATCATAGCCGCCGGGTCAAATCCCGGGTCTTCCAGGAAGGCGACCTTGTGCTCCGGCTCATCCAGGATCAAACAGATGCACACAAGTTATCCCCACCTTGGGAAGGGCCCTTTGTGGTCAGCAAGAACTTGCACAACGGGTCATATTACCTCATTGACATTCGGGAGCACAAAGATTCACGTAAGTCGGAGGAAGAGACCCGTCGGCCGTGGAACATAGCTCAGCTTCGGCCTTACTACACTTGAGCCACCGGCTCTCGTGGTGTACATATTTCTCTCAGCCATGTATATATTATGATAAGCAATAAAGCAGGACCTCTGTCCTTTTTTCTCCCCCAAATATGCACGTGTTGTTTACATGAGGACTTAAAGGAGGATCCGGCTTATGATCGTATTCGAATCTAGCCGTAAGCGGTAAAGTCACTTGGGGGCTTCCTGTTCAAACATGGGTCGTATTCGAACCAAAGAGAACATAGCTGTCGATACCCATTTGATTGGCAAAGTGCCGAGCTCATTGGGAGGTTACCTTTGGTCATATTTGAATCATGGTTTACCCCCTCTGAGAACCGACGTGGATCGTATTCGAATCAGCGTCGTTAAAAAATTCTAAAAGTCACTTGGGGGCTTCCTGTTCAAACATGGGTCGTATTCGAACCAAAGAGAACATAGCTGTCGGTACCCTCTTGATTGGCATCGCCACACCCACTGGGGGCTATATGATCGTATACGAATCTTGGCTTAACCCCTTTGGGCTGGGTCTCTGGTCGTATTCGAATCGGAAGCCCCTAAAGTTCCTCTGCTTTATCACAAGTTTACTCTGATTATGTCAAGGTGTGTATGGCCGGGTCTCACTTTACCGACTTAACTTTGGTTTACAGTGTTCGTTGAACGCCATGGGTGTCATTACGACAGGTAAATCGGAGTTAAGATACCAACCTTGTTACCCGGGTTATCTAAACCGGAAGTATGCTTACAGGCCGCTAAGTGTATTATTACGGCTGTGTTAAGGATATAATTGAGGACCAGTCTTTTTTGAGTCATATTCCGGGTTATCTATCCAAAACACCTGATTCTCAGGGCGGTAAGCTGCCTTGAGACTTGTGATTTGCCTTTCTATGCAGGTTATTTAAAGGCACCTCTTTGAGGTTGAGAAAAACAAAGGAATGGTTATAACTCGGAGAAATATCAAAGAGACAACTTCAAAGGACTTTTGCATTCAATACGTGCACGATGGCACGGCAGAAATGAACCGTTGCACCTATTCTATTACAAAAACTCATCAAGTCTAAGACGGGTGGAACATTGTTTGGTAAACTGCCAGCCGAGTCACGATGCCTGCTGAGTTGAAGTCTCCGGCTCGTTCCTGTCTTCTCCTCCGGCTGATCCCAACACCTGGAAGGTTGATGATTTCCAGTCGATGCCGCTGAGAGCTTCGAATTGGGCCTCCTCGTCAATTAACCCGGCCGGGTCAATCTCCGGGGCGAAGGTGTGCTGACGAGCCGGAGGGATCAGGTTGAGGGCTTCATAGCGAGGGGTTGGAATCCTCTGATTCTCCGCATCATAACCCGGCTGGTACTTGGTCAGATCCGTGTTGTTCCCGATAAGGGTGGCCACCGGGTGTACAACCTTCACACACGCTGCGAAGTCCTTCTGGTCGAAAGCTGAGCCGTCCTCCTTCAGACTTGGATAGCCAAGGGCGATGTCCGCCGGGTCTAACTCCGGCAGGAATGCCTTGGCCCGGCTCAGCGCGGCGATCGCTCCGGCTCTCGCAGAGGCCCGTCGCAGCTCTTGGATCCGCTGAGGCAGAACGGCGAGCCGGCGCAGGACTTCTGCCAGGTGAGTCGGCACCTCGTTGGATAGGGCCATCACAGCTAAGGCGCGTTGTGACCCGGTGTAGAGCTGATCCACCAGGGTGTACACAGCCTTTAGCTTGGTGACCACGCTCTGGTTGAGGTTGGCACTTCTGGGACCTGTTTAACAGAATCAGATAAGCCGGTGACAAGGATGAATTATGAGATGTAAACATTCTAACATGGATGAAAGCCGGTGAGGCGACTTACCGAAGATGGGGGCCACCATTTGGGAAACCTGGCGCTTTAGGCCGGAGAGCTCGGCGGTCTTCTCAGAAAGAGCCTTCTCCGCCTGTTCCGCCCGGGTCACCAGTGCGGCCTTCTCTTCAGCCCAGGCTTTTCTCTCAGCATCAAACTCGGTCTTTAACTTTTCTTGCGTGGCAATGCTGGATACAAACTTGGCGTTTGCCTTCCGGGTTTCCATCTCCTGCATTCTTCAGCCGGCTCTTGAGATCCGCAAGGTCCGCCTCTAGCTTCTTGCCCACAGCCTGTATAAGTTTCCGGGTTATGACATGAGCAGTTACTATATAAGTCCCAAGCACTTTCCAAGCAAAGACACTTGGCACTTGGAGGCTAATGCATATTGAACGTATCTATCTACATACTGCCGGCTCAATTGAGTAAGCCGGAACCTAAGTCTACAACATATTCAAATCATAAGTCGTCGACTTGGGGGCTAGCATGGCAAAGGTAACTATGCAGTAAGTAAGAAGATAGCAGAAGGATACCTCAGATTTTTGCTGGATCTGGTTTACCATGGCGACCTCGGCGTCCTGGCTCTTGTGTACTTGGCTGATGTAGCCAGAGATGAGCTCTCCAATGCTCAGGTTGCTGTAGTTGGAGAGGTCCAGATTCGCCCGGTGGGGCTGCAGCAACTCCCCCTTAGCGGAGCACTTGGCCAACACGGTCGGTCTCCCCGGCTCAACAAACTCCGTCTGGGTGATTACCACGTCCGGGTCGTCTGCTGGTGGAGCTGAGCCGGAGGCCTCCGGGTTAACCGAAGCTTCGGTCGTTGCCTTGGTAGTTAGGGCAATGGCTTCAGGTGCTGTGTCCATTGGAGTGGTAGCTTCGGGGGCGGAGGCAGCTGGTGGTTCTTGAACCGTCACATCCGGCTCAGGCAAATCCGGCACTCCGGCTGATCTGGTCTTCTTTGCTCTTTTGGTGAGTTTTGCCTGGGCACTGAAAAGACAGAAGTGTTAAGCACACAAAGAGTAAGTACAGACAAAGATAATGTAAGATAGTTGTCATTACCCGGGCGCGGTCTTGAAAGTCGGAAGACTCGACTGCATGGAGTCGCCCGAAGAAGGGGAGGTCTCCTGGTAATTGGAGTCAGAAGAGTTGAGTGGCTGACGGATAACACCCGCCAACGGGTGAAAAGGGTACAACTGGGAAAAAACCTCAGTTCGGCGCTTCCTTGTTGCGTCGGGTAACCCGGCGGAGAGGTCGGTGTCCTTGTTGGTCCGGGTGTGACGCCGGCTTTCATGAACCTGTCGCTTCAAAATAAATTGAGGGTCTTGATAAGCTAAAGGATGTGAAAAACTTACTTTCCGGGTTACCCTTCGGATTTTCAGCTGTGGCAAGGGCTCCGAGTCGGAGGAAAGTGACATTACCTCTTCAACCACCGGGTTACTGGCGCCGGTGTCATCCTATCAATGAGCAAGTGTTGATAAGGCGGACAGCAACAAACAACAAATACAGCAAGAATTTAAAGGCTTAAGGGTTACCTCTGACTCGGAGCTGTCGCTTAATTGCATCAGCTCCGAAGCGGTAGGTCTGCTTCCTTTTTTGCAAGGGGCGGCTTTCTTGGCGGCTTTCTTCGCCTTCCTGGCCTTCTTGGCCGCCTCATGGTCATATTTGACCCGCCAGAACTTATCATCAGCCTGAAAAATACAATGATGAATTCTCAAAACGGTTCAGATGCAGGTTATATACAGAAGGAGATAAAACGTTAAAGTCAGCGGCTTACCGCTGGGGCTGGGTTGGTCTTGCAGAAGGGGCTAACCCGGTCCTTCCGCAGTCTGCCAGGCTCTCGTTTAAAAGAGCCTTGGTCATCTCCTCTGCAACGTCTTCTGGAAGATCATTGCGGCTGTGCCTCTGAGGGTCATCCTTTCGTCCGGTGTACTCACACATTAAGCCAGGGCGGCGGCTCAATGGGATCACCCGCCATGAGATCCAGACCCGGACCAGGTCGATTCCGTTCAGACCATTACCCAGGAGAGCTTTGATTTTGTTGATCGTGGGGAGCAGAGGCTGGCGCTCCGCTTGAGTCAGCTTGTCCGACAGTGGGTGAGTCGGCTCCAGATGTGTTGGGCGAAAGCCGGGCAGCGGGCTTTAATCCACCGGGGATGTATCTTGGCAGTAGAACCAAGTCATGTTCCAATCCTTTGGGTGGCTCGGCGGCTCTGCGTAAGGGAAAAGACAGTCCCTACGCCGCTGGATGGAGATGCCACCTAACTCCAGACTTGGCCCATTGGCACACTCATTCTGACGGTTTAAGTAAAACAGCTCTCTGAAGAGCAGCAGACTCGGCTCTTCTCCAAGGTAAACCTCGCAGAAGACTTGGAAATTGCAGATGTTGGACACTGAGTTGGGTCCTATGTCTTGGGGCCGCAAGTCGAAGAAATTGAGCACGTCCCTAAAAAACTTTGAGCCGGGCGGTGCAAAGCCCCGGCTCATGTGATCTGCAAAAATCACAAACTCCCCATCCTTTGGCTGTGGCCTTTCTTCTGACAGGTCAGGGGAACGGTAGGACATGATGTCTTTCTTGGGCAGATATCCTGACTTAACAAAATCAGCTAGGGTCTCGTTGGTCACGTTGGACCTCATCCAGTTGCAAGTGATGGGAGCCTTGGGAGGCATGGTGAAAGTTGGGAGTCTATGACAAAAAGGAAAATGTCCGGGTTAATTATAAGCCGGAGATCTACAGTTCCAAACTAAGGTGGCGGCTTATGAAGGGGACTAATGATATATACTCAGGTACAGTGGGTTACTTAAGCCGCAGGGGCATTCAGAATAAGTTGATTATCTACGGCCTTATCACAGTTAAGCCGGAGGAATCTACGAAGCATGGTTTTCTTTAAACCGGAGGATTCTACAGCGCGTGGTTTCTTTAAAACGGAATTATAAGCCGCCAAGATTCAATAGTTGCAGTTTTTACTAAGTGTGGTAAAACGGGTTTCACATACTGCAGTAACTTTTTTGGATCAAAATGGTCGGTCCAAAGAAAATTTTCTAGACCTAAAATACGGGCACAGGGGAAGTTCTTGGGTTCAAACAGAGTTCTTATGCAGTTCAAGGAAGGCTACTTGCGTGTGAAATGGATCTTAAACAACCACCGCACTAGTTCTATGCAGGGTTAACATCAAGCAGGAGCAGTAACTAGGAGAACTACCGAACTTGCGGGCAATGGTGACGAACACGAAGAATGTGGAGGAACCCTACTGCAGATCTACTCTACGGGGTGGTGAGAACTTACCGGAGCTGAAGAGGTGCGGGAGTCGCCGCCGTTTATCTGGTCCGAGTCAGGGTGATGCAGCGGCCAAGGTTGACGAAGACCGGAGGCGAGACGACGGCAGCGGAGTGCGAGCTCAGTGAGAAAGGCAGCGGCGCGAGGAGGAAGAAGGGAGCGTGAGAAGAGCCCGTCGGGCCGGCCTATTTATAAGGCAAGGTCATAAGTGGGCGCGAGATTCAAGGAGACCACGGCGTGGTTATCTCCCACCACGTCGCCTCGATTTTCGGAATGACAGTAAAAGCAAAGATCCGTTGCGGATTTGGCGGAGTAAAAAACGGACTTAATGGAGGATGACGTCACGGCGGATTATCCGGAGTCCAGAGGATGATGTCACTCCGGGTTATGGCCTTCACATGAATGGTAAGCCGGAGTTTTTTTCTGTCAGAAGAGTTGAAGATTGACATGAGCCGGCTCAAATCAATCTGGGGCCTAATGTTGAGGATATAGACCTTAGAGTCACCCGCCAGGAGGGGCCGGGTTACTCGTATGGTCGTTGCCAGAAGCCCGGAGCCAAGCTTGAAGACGATGGGCCAGAGATGGGCTAAGACCCGGATATGGCTTAAAGCCCATAGTTACAATCATTATTATGGTAGAACTTGTAGTGTAAGGCAAGTATGATTGAGAGTCCGAGCTGGACACTCTTATGAGCCGGCCGGGACTCTAAGGGCTGCTGGGGGTAGCCTCCCTATATAAAGGGACGACCCGGCAGCGGTTTAGGGACAACAACAATCTCATCGAGAGCCGGGCATAGCTGTTTAGCTCCCTGGTGATCGTAACCCTAATCAATACCACCTCAAACTGGACGTAGGCTTTTACCTTCACCGTAAGGGGCCGAACCAGTATAAACCCTCGTGTTCCTTGTCCCGTATTAACCCCTTCAAGCTTCCTAGTTGCGATGGCTCCACGATTAAGTCCTAGCTCGAGGACATCTGCCGTGACAATTCCACGACAACTTTCGAAAAGCACGTGCACCACATAGAGAGAGACAACAGGGAGTTGCATTCTTAATGCGCTCTGGTTCATCATGTGTGGGCACTGCACAACGAACATTTTATTATCCAAAATCTGCTTGCTCTTCTTTAGCATGTTCCTCTTCCGTTCTTCTTTAATAAGTACTCTCTCCGTTCCTAAATACAAGTCTTTGTATAGATTCCACCATGGACTACATATGGAGCAAAATGAGTGAATATACACTCTAAAATGTATCTGCATACATCTGTATGTGATCCATAGTGGAAATATCTACAAAGACTTATACTTTGGAACGGAGGGAGTATGATAGTAGTACATTATGTTCCTTGTAGTGAAGATGAGCAGGGACATTTGTAGTGTAGAGCTCTATACAGTCGGTTGTGATGGACACTTTGAACTCTTCGGGCCTCTTTGATTCGTAGGATTTTGTAAACATAGGAATAGGAATTGTAGTGGCCTGCCCACTTGAATCCTATAAGATTAGCAAGGAAATGCGGGCAGCTGTGTCGCCTTTGAGAGTTACACTGATATTAACAGTACCGCACCTTCAGTTGAAGAGAGCTGGTATCCGAAGCCTTTCTAGCTGTACCGGCAATACTAGCACATATATTCCAGCAAGTTCCAGTTTGCTGATTTTACTTGTGATGCTTACGGCTTTCCCGTTATATCTACACTATGATCTGTGTAGCTACTTTGTGTCGCACTAGCAGCAGTCCACTCTTGAAGCTAAACAACACACCAATCATAAGTCCAAAGCTTACTTCTTCAAATACGAATTGTGATATGATACTGATATTAGTTAACAGACACACATTTAATTGGTTAGCTAATGCTCCCAATTGAGTTTCCAAATGCATGTGGCCACATATAGAGAGACATCATGGAATTGCATTTCTTTGGGCGCTCTGATTCATCATGGGTGGGCAACCAACATTGTATAGAAAGAAGGGGAATCTCAATAATATGCTTCCTCTTCTGTTCTTTAACATGTTCCAGTTCTGTTCTTCTTTAGTAAGCACAGTATGTTCCTTGTCAGGAACGGGAGCAGGGACATCTGCAGTCGACAGCTCTATTGGGTTGGTTCTGCTAAATGATTTCGCACTTCGAGTTGGTCTGCCATAATACCCCGGAAATGGTGGGAGCAGCGCGGTCTTTGATAGACTAAACTGATAGTAACAGCTGTGCGCCTTCAGATGAATAGAGCTGGCCTGTAGGTGATCGATAGGCTGCATATTAGTAGCAGCAAAACCCTATGTTTTCCAGCCAGTTCCGCTTTCCCGATTTATTTATGGTGGTTATGGTGTACCCCTATTATCTACACTACGATCTGCCTACTGGCTCTGCACTCTCGTTATCATGGTTTGGCAATAAACTTTCTATACGGTATAGGGGCCCCCAATAGGGAGCCTATTTTTTGTGTAGTTGTGCCAGATTATATTAATCTACTCACCATATTACGGCACACATGGGCTCTCTCATCAGAATCCAGTGATAGCACACAAGGGCTTACAAGGAGCCTCTATTATATTACAATATCCTCTGCATTACAAAGATAATCTCACTACTATTTGAGTTTGCATGGTTTACAGATATTGTACGTAATCACAATGAATATAAGAATGCGCACATCAGAAGAATATTGCGGAACAGTTCAATGGGTAACAAACTTGGCATCAAGGGATTGAGGTCCATTGTGGATGCAATGAAACCCACATGCTCCCGACCTATAGATTCGTATTCAGAATATGATCCTAATGACTATTCTGAGCTCAAGGAGTCAAAGGCAGATGGCCTATCCTGTTCACCCAATAAGGTGCCTGTTCTAATTTGGCAAGGTTTTATTGGTTGCACATATCTTGCATTTCTTTTGCTTCGTTGCACCGCCATCTACTTAGGTTACTCATGATATATGTGAAGATGACATGCCCATACATTATCAACACCTATTCCATTTGTCGTCATACCATGTTTTTCCATTCAAATGCTGTTCTTGTGTTTTAGACATCCAAAAGGAAGAGGGTGATTGCAGAACCTGAAGGAGTACAAGCAAAGTCCTTGAAAAAGGTGGTTGCTACCGGAGAAATCACATAGCACACGACGTATATTGGCGATAGAACCAGCGCCACAAAATCTAGGACATCGCAACTATGCTGGTCGCTGCTTTGCTGTTGTGAGTACCTATTGTCCTATCGCTGTCCTTACATTCATACCTGGTGGATTATGTGACATCATTGTGCATTATAGCTTGCTTATCCACTGTTCGCTCCAAATTATCAGATCTATATTAATGCTTAAATTAATGTAGAATAAACACAATGCATAGGAAGCAATTTAGTTCTGCATTCTTCTTGTAAGTATCTGCTGTCTTTCATCACTGTACTTATATTTGTCAGCTATTTCTTCATGTACACTTTGCAGCTTATTTTCCCTTGTCCTCCATTTCTCTACACTTCAGATTTACATTTACTCTTGCCAAAATATTGAATAAACCAATGTTACTGAAGAAGCTTAGCTCTGCATTGCTCTTGTCAGTGCCTTCTGCCTGTATGCTGTATTTACATTTGCACTCTGCATCTTAAGTTAAATAATCGCCACTTGTTTGTATATTTTCACATCTATATTTACTCTTAACAAAATGTAGAATAAAGGCAATACTCTTGAAGAAGAGTGTGAGGTAAACTTCTCGAATTGCCCCCCCCCATCAATATGGACAAGGCCTTTATAGAGCCCGACTTCACTACTAATGTAAGTTTGTCCTCCTCGAGCTTTCAAACTTTGTTGTGTATATTTGGATAGCTATGAGTACAAATGCTGTTTATTTCTATCGTCTGCATCAAATTGCTTGTTCAAAGTTTATAAAGTAGAAGTACATAAACATAAGTTTGTCCTTCTCAATTTCAGTCTTTAGTTGTACAATCTAGTTCCTTATTCGTACCATGTAAAATAAACTAAACATAGCAAGTTATCTTCTTTTGCACTATGTGTATGCTTGTGTTCTAGATCTGTAATCCAGTGGTGTGGTGAGACTACCAACAACAGCACAATGTCATATCCTGCTATGTCTCAACTATGAACAATGCCATATTATATTAATGTTATTTAAATTGTGTCTCTTTATTTACCAATCTGAAATGGTATAAATTGATAGTACACTCACCATTCATGCTTATACGTTGTTTAGATTTACATCTATACTTGTGTTCTTGATGTGTAATCCAGTGGTCTGGTGAAGCTGGCCGCTCCTGCACAATGCCATTTCCTGCCGTCTTAACTATGAACAATGCCAATTATGTTAATGCTATTTTAAACCATGTCTATTTATTTTTGACAAATAAATGAGATGAATTGACAGTGTTGATGTCGCTTGAAGCTACGTCGGTATTTCCCCAAAGAGGAAAGGATGATGCAGCACATCGGCGGTAGGTATTTTCCTCAAATATGAAGCCAAGGTTATCGAACCAGTAGGAGAACCAAGCAACACAATGTAAACAACCCCTGCACACAGATAACAAATCCTCGCAACCCGACGTGTTAAAGGGGTTGTCAATCCCTTCCGGGTACAACGCCTCAAGATAGGCAAACGGACGTGAGGTAAATTGTAATAGATTGATAGATCGAACGCCAAATAAATTAAATAGAAATAAAACGCAGCAAGGTATTTTTGTATTTTTGGTTTAATAGATCTGAAAATAAATGCAAGGAAAAAGTAGATCACAAATGCAAATATATGAGAAAGAGACCCGGGGCCCGTAGATTTCACTAGTGGCTTCTCTCGAGAAAAATAGCAAACGGTGGGTGAATAAAGTACTGTTGGGCAATTGATAGAACTTAAAATACTCGGGACGATATCCAGGCAATGATCATTATATAGGCATCACGTCCAAGATTAGTAGACCAACTCCTGCCTGCATCTACTACTATTACTCCACACATCGACCGCTATCCAGCATGCATCTAGTGTATTAAGTTCACCGGAAAACAGAGTAATGCAATAAGAACGATGACATGATGTAGACAAGATCTATCTATGTAGAGATAGACCCCATCGTTTTATCCTTAGTAGCAACGATACATACGTGTCGATTCCCTTTCTGTCACTGGGATCAAGCACTGTAAGATCGAACCCACTACAAAGCACCTCTTCCCATTGCAAGATAAATAGATAAAGTTGGCCAAACAAAACCCAAATATCGGAGAAGAAATACAACGCTATAAGAGATCATGCATAAAAGAGATCAAAGAAACTCAAATACTTTCATGGATATAAAAAGATAGATCTGATCATAAACTCAAAGTTCATCGATCCCAACAAACACACCGCAAAAAGAGTTACATCATATGGATCTCCAAGAGACCATTGTATTGAGAATACGGCGAGAGAGAGGAAGCCATCTAGCTACTAACTAGGGACCCGAAGGTCTATAAAGAACTACTCACGCATCACCGGAGAGGCACCAATGGAGGTGGTGTACCCCATCCGTGATGGTGTCTAGATTGGATCTGGTGGTTCTGGACTCTGCGGCGGCTGGATCAATATTTCGTCGACTCCCCTAGGGTTTTGGGAATATTGGGGTATTTATAGAGCAAAGAGGTGGTCCGGGGGCACCCGAGGTGGGCACAACCCACCAGGGCGCGCCTGGGCCTCCTGGCGTGCCCTGGTGGGTTGTGCCCCCCTCGGGGCACCCCGAGGCGCAGCCAGGGCCCATTATGTTCCTTCTGGTCCAAAAAAAATCTCCATGAAGTTTCGTTGCATTTGGACTCCGTCTGATATTGATTTCCTGCGATGTAAAAAACATGCAGAAAACAGCAACTGGCACTTGGCACTATGTCAATAGGTTAGTACCAAAAAATGATATAAAATGACTATTAAATGATTATAAAACATCCAAGATTGATAATATAACAGCATGGAAAAATAAAAAATTATAGAAACGTTGGAGACGTATCAAGCGCTGATGCTTATACGTGCAAAACCTGTTATCTACCTACTTGTTTCTCTTTCAGGGTGACAACACTGCTGCTAGGAAGAACTGCCACAATGATTGTGAGACGAATCCATTGTTTGTCCCTCTAACACATATTCCAGAGGAGAAGGCAACACATCTTGAGGGTAGGGATACAACCACGAAGTTACATCTTGATGTAGTGTCAAACTTACTCAGTGACACAAGCTCGATGAAGTCGCCGCCTGAATCTGTTCGACTTCTTCAGTCTGAAATTCAAGTAGAAATACATGCTTCCGCTCAAATCTGACTGGAACTCCAATCTCTATGCAAGGTTAACCGTAAGTACATGACATTTATTGATGCTATGCAGCTTAAGTTGGTGGATATGAGCGCCAAAGAAGCGCAGTCTCATCAGGTTGCGAAGGTGCTTGCGCTGTAGCTCCTGGGCCGGGCTAACCTTTCTTGAACTGTGTTGAAGTGCTGTCGGTTCTGTCTATTATTTTGTCCGCCTGTTAACTTCCACTGGTGGCGACCTGCCCAGTTTATGTAATCTGTTGTCTGGTTGCCCTTCATTATCACTGGCGGCGAACTTAGATGCCGGGGGGATGTAATATGCTGTAATTTCTTTGTTGTATAGTCTAGGTTTATTTTTCGTGACGATGTTGTAATTTATTTGTTGTTTCTGCTGTCGTTGCTCTGAGAAAAGGTCGTAATATTCGATCGGTGCACAATGAGCCAATAGGTTAGGTTTATAAAATAATAATTTCTATACTAAAACTGGCCGGTCGCCGATCGCTAGTACGGGCCGAACCGTGGGCCTACAATCATCTTGGGCCATTAGTTTTGTCTACTCTTAATCTGGCCCACTATTAGTTTCGGGCCTTTAAAAGGCCAAGTAAACCGCTTGCCTTAGTTGGGCCCGAAAATTGAATAGGCTTTTAACAGATTGAAATGTTTTTGGGCCTTGGCTGACCGAATTACATGAAGGGCGGGAAGCAGGCCAGATGTATAACGGGCCTAAATTAGGCCCAACACTCTCAAGGGCCTTTAACGACCCTATAGGCAGTTTGGGCTAGAATATATCCACGAAGACTACGGGCCGTTAAGAGACCAAAAGTAGCTACAGACCATAATTAGGCTCAGGTGCAACTCGGGCCTTTAAATGGCCGAAAGTGAAACCGGGCCAAAAGAGATATAGACAGGGCCGCTGACAGGCCGAAACTAGTATCGAGCCGAACTGTTAAACGGGCCATTAAGAGGCCACAGAGCAAATCAGGCCGCCAATGGGCCCAATGGCACAATAGCCGTAATCTGACGAAATCTTGTGGGCCTGTTCCTAGGCCGGCTTTTAGACCTATATGGGCCTCTATTGGGCCGTCCCACGTGTCAACGTTTCATTAGCGATTCTTATCAAATGGACGGTTGACATTTGTCCCAACGCTGAGCCGACACGCGGTTTGTCGGCGAATGAGAATTTTACACGTGGAAAATCGCCATTGGTCCGGGCTGTTAACGGGTTATCGGATCCAAACTGGAACCCGATAGCTTAACGACGACCCGTTACGGTGGATGCCTGTAACACCCCGCATGTAACTTGCCATATTTGTAACTCCGACTCTTGCCATTTCCGGCTATGTGTTATGATTTTTTCCCTCCGTTGTCGGGTTTTGTCTTTCGTTTTGTATTTTGTCATGTCATGCATTTTCATATCATGTCATCATGTGCATTGCATTTGCATACGTGTTCGTCTCATGCATTCGAGCATTTTCCCCGTTGTCTGTTTTGCAATCCGGCGCTCCGATCTCCTCCGGTGCACCCCTCTTGTTTTCTTTCGTGTGCGTGTGTCAAAATTTCTCGGAATGGACCGAGGCTTGTCAAGTGGTCTTATTATACCACCCGGAGACTACCGGTCAAGTTTCGTTCCATTCGGAGGTCGTTTGGTACTCCAACGGTTAACCGGGCATCCGCTATGTCCATTTGAGTGTCCAGCAAAAACCCCCTCTAAAACCAGCCCAAAACCCACCAAACTCTCTTCCATGCTCTAGGTCGTTCGATCACGATCGTGTGGGCGAAAACCGCACCTCATTTGGAGCCTCCTAGCTCCCTCTACCTATAAATATGTGGGCTTCCCGAAAAACGGAATCGCAGTCTAACCCTAGCGTCCTCCACCTCGCGCCGCCGGACACGTCCGCCCGCGCCGGCGGACGAATCGCAAGGTGCCACGTGGCCCGCCTCCGGCCTCCCACCGCCGCGGCCCGCCGCCGCCTCGCCTCCCGCGCC